>NC_041060.1:968805-1113805 GCF_900634775.1 Gouania willdenowi | reverse complement strand
ACATCTAGCGTTGGGATTGCACCACTTCATGCAGTGCTTATGTAATACTTGCAGTTTGGCCATTTGCGTGATCATTATGGGATTTATTTTGTCTTCAGCACAAAATTACTCAAACTAAACCAAAAAAGGGGACAAATCTGTTGTATACTTGGACTTTCAACTTAAAAAAACGAATCTCTTTGATCATATTTGATGCATATGCACAGGTGATAATTATGACTGATTTAAAAACAATTGGCAAAAATGTCAAACATGGTGATGCTGTGTTCAGTTGTTATGCTGCAAAGAAGTGAAACAAACTACAGCAGAGCTGAAGTCAGCATCACATGTGAACATTTTGAAATCAAAGTTAAAGGAACTTTTATTCACTATTGAGAATGATTGAGAGAGAGATTTTTGGTCATGTTGATGATGATGTTTGTTGATGATTTTAAATGTTTTTACTGCTGATTTTAAATGTTTTGTTGCCAACTTTAATGTTCTTATTGATTTTAAGCTGTTGTCTGTTGTACTTTTTGAGTACTTTAAAGCACATTGAGTTGCCTTGTGTATGAAATGTTTCTATACAAATACATTTGCCTTGTATCTGGATTTGTTGACAAGTTTGTTATTTTTACCAATTAAATTGAAAGTAATAATGCAGGAAAAACTGAAGACTGACCATGACCTTAATATGACCTTGAGCAAAGGTCAAGGTCACACTTTGAAAGGAAATGTTGTTCAATGGTACCAGTCTGAGCACTGGATCTCAATTTATGGCCAATTTATAGGGAAAAAAGTATTTAAAATTTTTTTTGTGACGTTATGAACTTTGACCCCAACTGATCTTTTTACTGGTATGTCGTACAACTTTGGTCCAATGATATAAAATACTACACTTGAGTTGAACTTTTCATAAATGTAAGAATTGAAATTGTACAATAAATATTCGTAGAGATATGGAAAATGTTGTTTTTTAACATTTGACACGACATTGACCTTGACCTTGACATTTTGGCTCCAAAAAAGGTCGACTGTACATCCTTGACATTGTCCCTATGAGATATACTGTACATACGTGTCATTGGTGCTGCATTAATAACTTAACAGGAGTTCCACGACAAAGCAGTTGTAGAAGAAAGAAAAAAGAACTCCAACGAGAACAATATCTTTGGTGTTACAATAATATAAGATGTGTCTGTATACATTTTAATAACACCATTCCAACATGTCGTATTATTAAAGGAGGCTCCTGCAAATATGCACGAATCCTGATCATAAAAATATTTTTATTGAAAATCCACAAAAACATTATGTAACGGTGGAGCAAAAAAAATTATGTAATGTGTAATTACAACAAACAGCCAGAGACACATCAGAGTGCACTGGCTGAGTAACACACACACTACACACACTACACATGCTACACACACACACACACATGCTACACACACACATACACACACACACATGCTACACACACACACTACACATGCTACACATGCTACACACACACACACACACACACACACATGCTACACATGCTTCACACACACACTACACATGCTACACATGCTACACACACACACACACACACACACACACACACATGCTACACACACACACTACACATGCTACACATGCTACACACACACGCTACACACGCTACACACACGCTACACAAACACACACACATGCTACACACACACACTACACATGCTGCACATGCTACACACACACACTACACATGCTACACACACACACACACACACACACACACACACACACACACACACACACACACACACACGCACACACACACACACACACACACACTCAGTAACAGTAAAATAAGTAAAATTAGCTAAATAAGAGCATAAAACATGACATCATAAACAACAGCAATATATAAATAAATAAAAATAAACATAAGGTCGATCAGTCAACGTTAAAGATGTTATAAAATAGTCAGAATTCCAATCTTTAAATAAATCATTTATCAAATTGAATGTGTGGATACATTTCTTTATTACTGATTAATTTGATGGATTCTATGTAATATTTACACTCATACATGCTGAATGATGTAAAGTGTGGATTAGTTTTCTGGAATTTAGATTTATGGGATGTGAAATTTACCAAGTAAAATCATCAGATTATTTGTTTTTTGTAGTTTTTTGTTTTTGTGTAAGTAAATTATATCTTTTGCTGTCAGACGTTAAATATCAAATCTAAATCTAAATGTTATATCTAAATCTAAATGTTAAATGTTAAATCTACAGTAAACCTAAATCTAAATGTTAAATCTAAATCTAAACCTAAATGTGAAATCGACAGTAAATGTTAAATCTAAATCTAAATATTAAATCTAATTCTAAAGCTACATTTTTAATCTAGATGTTGAATCAAAATTTTAAATTTAAATCAAAACCCAAATGTTAAATGTTAAATCTAAATGTTAAATTTAAATTTTAAATCCAAATTTAAACTTAAATGTTGATCCTAAATGTGAAATGTTAAATCTAAATGTCAAGGATGAAACTGAATATTTAGATACGATGCAACTTCACCGGAAGTACCAAAATTAAACATCATTGTTGCATTAGGAGCTATCTGTGGTCCAACATTTAACATTTAGATTTAACATTTAGCATTTAGATTTAACATTTAGCATTTAGATTTAACATTTAGCATTTAGATTTAACATTTAGCATTTAGATTTAACAATTACATTTAAATTTTACATTTAGATTTAACATTTATATTTAAATGTAACATTTAGATTTATCTTTTAGATTTGATATTTAGATTTAGATTTAACATTTAGCATTTAGGTTTAACAATTATATTTAAATGTAACATTTAGATTTATCTTTTAGATTTAGATTTAGAGTTAATAATTAGATTTAGATTTAACAATGACATGTTTTTACAAAAAAAGTCAAAAGTAACACATACGTTTTTTAAACGTGGTTTGTTGCTATATGTTGTAAAAAGTTGCTGTTTATTTTAACACATGCAATCAGTGCCACATATTGGCAAAACAAATGTGAAATCGTTTCAGCTCCATTAAAAAACAAACAGTACATTTATCATTCTTAATCAATATGTTACATAAATGTTATGTAAGATTATGAAATACACTTCCCTGTTGCAATGTCTGCATTACATGGGGGTGGGGGGGGGGTCATCACTGACCTACTTTATAGAGTAATGGAAACCACACCCCCTCCCCAACTCGCCTCCATTGACGTGTAAAGGGCAATTTGAAACACTAGCAGACAGTGAGAAATGAAAAGCAAAGGAAGGAAAGAGAAGAAGCCAAACCTCTGGTAATGAACAAACAGGCCAGAGGAAAAAAACATCCATAAAGATCCATCAGAAACAGTTCTGGGAAACATCTTCTGGTCTTCAGGGATTTAAAGCTAAATTAATGACAACAACAGGCGCTATCCAAAAAACACTCAATCCTCTTCATATCCTGTGCAATATTAGAATTTTTTTTTTTTTTTTTTTTCAGAGCACAAATGTCTTTGAGGCACGAAGAGAAGCAGCTTTTAATAAACTGGTGAAAATTGCCAAGAAATGCAATAAGTGCAAAATAAAGAGTGTAATTACAGACAAAGTGGATCTGACATGTGATGGATGGAAACCAGGGCTGCAGAGGAGGATAAATGTAGGAAACATCCATCCATCCATCCATCCATCCATCCAACCATACCTCCATTCATCCATCCATCCATGCGTCCATCCATTGATCCATCCATCCATCCATCCATCCATCCATCCATCCATCCATCCATTCATTCATTCATTCATTCATTCATTCATTCATTCATTCATTCATTCATCCATCCATCCATCCATCCATCCATCCATCCATCCATCCATCCCTCCATGCATCCATCCATTGATCCATCCATCCATCCATGCATCCAACCATCCATCCATCCATCCATCCATCCATCATCCATCGATCCATTCATCCATCCATCAATCCATCCATCCATCCATCCATCCATCCATGCATCCATCCATTGATCCATCCATCCATCCATCCATCCATCCATCCATCCATCCATCCATCCATCCATGCATCCAACCATCCATTCATCCATCCATGCATCCAACCATCCATTCATCCATCCATAGAGCGGACATGGGCTTGTCTATAAACGGTCACATTTACAGACCTTAGAGTCGCTGTTAGCTTATCAATAAACAGGGAGAGATTGATCACCTTTATAATAAGTGCTGACTAGGCACTGGGAGTGAGGCCCAAGACCAACACATGCTGACTTGATAATAATGTATCATGTTTTTCTGCAGTCAGTGTCTTCTCCTCGTCCTTCTCTCTCTGCTCTGTTTCAGGTGTTGAAGCTGATGATGTCACTTCCTGATCTGTGGTTCACTGCTCAACTAGTCTGAGACACTCTGATGTTCTATCTCTCTATCCTGTTCTGTTGGTCCTTCTATCCACTAACCTCAACCAGTCCACGCAGATGGCTGCCACCTCTGAACCTGGTTCTAACAGTGATTTCTTCCTGTTCAAAGGGAGTTGTTTCTTCCCACTGTCACTAAATGCTTGTTCATGTGGATCTTGTTGGGTTTTTTCTTTCTTATTATGAATTTTATATTTTGATAAGCGCATTGAGATGACTTTGTTGTAAATTGTACTATACAAATAAAGTTGAATTGAATTAATTCATCAATTTTGTTGGCAATTAGTGTGACTTTGGAGCCAGTGGTGTGTTGTTGGAGTCATTAAGTGTGCTTTTCTTATACTATGTTGTTGTTTTTTTGTCATTTTGTGTATTTTATGTAATTTTCTGAATTTTTGCTGTTGCTTTGTGTGTTCTTCCATCATTTTGTGGCTTTTTCTTATTATTTTGTAGGTTTCTGTTGTTATTCTGTATATTTTTCTGTCGTTTTAGGATCTTCTGTTGTCGATTTGTGCATTTCGGATTTATATTGTTGTAGTTTTTTGTGTTTTTCAAATCACTGCTTGCGCTTTTGATATGATTGTATTTGGCAATTGAAAATTGCCAAATTCTTATTTTTCTTCTGCAACTTGCTTTGAAAAGTGAACAAAGTGAGACCACCACACTCTCAGTACGACGAAGCTCAGGCAAAACAAAAACAATAATTGTTTCCATATAACTTGGCCACTAGTACCATTGAACAACATTTCCTTTCACTCGAGGTCATATTTAAAGTAATTTAACTCTTCAGAAAAGTGAACAAAGTGAGACCTCAACGCTCCCAGTACGCCAAAACCAAAAAATACTTTTCCCTCATAACTTGGCCACAAATTAAGATACAGTGCTCAGACTGGTACCATTGAACAACATATCTTTTCAACATGTGACCTTCACTCAAGGTCATATTTAAAGTCAAGGTCAGTCCTGTTTTTCCTGCATTATTACTTTCAATTTAATTGTCAACAAATACAGATACAGGTTGTTATTTTTGCCAATTTTCAATTGAATAATACGTATTTGCCTTGCGAACACAGGTCTTGCCTAGTTTTGTTTGTACATTTTAGGGATTTTTCTAGTCATTTTGTGTGTTTTCCTGAAGCCGTGTGTGTGTATTTTTCCTCCTGTTTCTGTGATTAAACAGAGACACACTGAAGAGGACACGTTGACTAAAACTCAGGAAACAGCTCAGGATGCCAGCACGTCTTCTTCAGCCCACAAACCGCTTCAATCAAGCGTTTGTGTCAGTTTTTTTATTCTGTTTTGACTCAGTGACACATTCTGGTTTTGCTTTGATAACGTGAAGGTGTTTTCAGTCAGAGCTGGCACACAAACTCCACTTTTCCTGGCAAACAAAAACAATCTTTTTAAATGTCTTCCACGGTGAATCTTTTTATCTGAAACCACCACATGCACGTATGTCTACCCAGCATTTTCACTCTTGACCTTTAGTTTTCACATCAACACCGCAGCAAACTATTTTTTCTCTCCACTTCCTCCATGGCAGTATTTCACTTTACATGCATTCACTTTCCAATGAATCAAATGAAACCCAACCACGTCGATCCATCAGTGTGTGATGCAGTCGTGTGGTTTGTGAGCGTGTTTTTGCTGCTTCACATTAAATTTGTTTCAACCACAGAGTGACAGACAAACATTACAAGAGGAAGTGTGAGATGTTAACGTGACATACAGACACATACATACATTTACAGACACATATAGACATATACAGACGCGCTGATGCAGCTGTTCACATCATCTCACACTACGATTTAACACCAATAAACACAAATGGTAAGTTTTGGTGTTTTTTTTTTTTTTTTTAGGGGAAAAACTGTTTAATCATCTTCTAAAGCAAAAATGGGCAACTTGTATTACAGTGGATGCAAAAAAATGTGAAAAATGTGACCCTATCAACATTCACATTAACATTAATCTTTAATACAGAAAAGAAGAAAGGATTTTGTCCTTATTTGTTGTCCTTTTTTTATCTGGTTTTATTTGTGTTTTGTGGGTTTTAAGTTATTTAGTGTGCTCATCAAATCCATACTTGTGCTTTTGTTATTATTTTGTTTGTTCTTGTTGTAATTTTGTAGATTTTTTTGTTTATTTTAGGATTTTTTCTAGTCATTCTGTGTTTTTATTGAGTTTTTCATGTGGATTTTGGTGTTTTTGTAGTCATTTTCTGTATTGTTCTTTTTGTTTGGGAATGCTTCTGTCATTTTGGGACGTGTGTGTTTTTGTTATTTTCTGTGTTCTTGTTATAAGTTTGTGTATTTTTCTGTATTTTTGTTGTTTTTTAATATTTCTTCATCATTTTGTTGGCATTTTGTGAATATTGTAGTATTTCTTTGGGCATTTTATCTGACTTTGAAGTCATCTTATGTATTTGTGTGTTGTGTGTTTTTGTTATATTTTGTGTTTTATTTTTGTAAATATGTGTATATTCTGTCATTTATGTTGTGGATTTGATTGTTTTGTGTTTTTCTTATTTTGTGGGTTCTTGTCATTGTATGTATTTTATGAGGTTTTTGTTGTCGATTTGTGCATTTGTGGTTCATTTTCTGTAAATTTGTTGTTGTTTTGTGTATACTTCAGTTATTTGTGTATTTTTTGTTGTCATTTTGTGTTTTTTTCTTATTATTTTGTGTATTTTTCTGTCAATTTATACCTTTCTGTTGTCAGCTTGTGTGTTTTTCCAAATGATTACTTTTGTTGTTATTTTGTTTTCATTGTAATTTTAGGAATTTTTCTCATCATTTTGTGTGTTTTTATCGAGCTGTGCGTGTTTGTTGTTATTTTGTGGGTACTTGGTGTCATTTGGTGTCTTTTTCTGTATTTCTTTTGCTGTTTTTAGTATTTCTTCATCACTGTTAAATTTTTGTGAGACTTTTGAGTCATTATGTTTGTTTGAGACATTAAGTGTGGTTTTATATATATATATATATATATATATATATATATATATATATATATATTTTTTTTTTTTTTTTTTTTTTTTGGTCATTTTGTGTATATTTTGTCATTTTGTGTATTTTTCTGTGAATTTATAAATTTATTTCATTATTTGTTGCTGCACTCACATGGCTTCTATCAATAACTTGTTCTTGTATTTGTAGCGTATCCACAGTAACATACGTGTTATTAATTCAAACGCAGGACCTGCAGATAACAAACTGCAGCACTAACCACACTAAATGCACGGTGGACGTCCTTCAGGGCGTGGCCTACAGCTTTGTGTTCCTTCTGGGTTTCCTGGTCAACGCTGCTGCTCTGCACGCCTTCCTCTCCAAAAGGAACATGTGGACGAACACGCACATCTACATGCTCAACCTGGTCGTCGCCGACACCGCCCTCATCGTGTTCCTTCCTTTTCGCATCTACGACGCTTTCTTCTGTTTGCCCAAAACTCTCCTGTGTTCCGTTCTCATCTCCATGCATTTCATCAACATGTACGCCAGCATCTGGACCACTGCCGTCATCAGTGTCCACCGTTTTCTGCTCATCAGGTTCCCAATACAGGCCAGGGCCTGGAGGAGGAAGAAAACTACGGCTGTTGTTGTGAGTTTGGTGTGTTGGGGACTTCTGGTGGCTTTGTGTGTGATTTACCACGATGAAAACCATCCCGACAAGCTCTGGACATGCTATGAAAGAGTTGAAGACAAACCACTCACTAAACACTTTGTTGCAATCCTGATAGTCCTAGGTTTCCTGGTGCCGCTCCTGATCCTGGTGTTGTGTTTTAGTCAGATCGTACGCATTTTACGGAAGGCTCCAAACAGAGATGAAATGAAGAGAGTCATCAGCATAATAACAGCCAACATGGTGGTGTTCGTCCTCTGTTTCACACCGGTTCACGTTGGATTCCTCGTCAACCACTTCAACGAATATCTGCCCAACTGGAAATGTGCACATCCACCTGCACACGTCAACTTTCTCGTTTCTGAATGGATCGCTTCCACAAACTGCTGCTTTGATTCAATCAGCTATTATTTCCTTTTAAAAAGCTCTTATAAGTGATCCACAGCATTCATTTGTCAGTTTCGTTCATGCACGTGTTAAACTACGGTAAATCCGGCCCTTTAAAGCAGGGGTTTTCAACCTTGGGGATACACTGGGAGGGGGACGGTCGTCAGATGCCTTCAATAAACTATAAACTAAACCATTTTTGCTTATTTTGACCATTTTACTGCAACTACACCAAACTCACCATATTTTAACCTATTTTCATCACTTTTTCTTGCCATATTTTTGCTCCTTTTAATGTATTGTTGCTACATTACTCCCATTTCTGACACTTCTCCATCAAATTTCAATGCCTTTTCTACACATTGTTTTCCACTTCCAAGACAATTTCAGCCCTAATAAACCCTTTCCACCACATGTCACATATGTTGACCCATTATTGTCACTTTTAATCACATTTTCACCATATTTCATGATTATTTTTGCCAATTTAGCCACATTAACAACTTGTAATGCCCATTATTTGCCAGTTTAAAGTAATTGTTCCTACTTTTTAAATTACATTACCCAAACCTCCACTCCCCCCATATCTACCACTTTGAACCTTTTTAGGGGTTAAAATTGGTTAAAAGTGATCAAAAATGGTGGAAAATTTGGTGAAAATGGACAGAAAAAGTGGTAAAAAAAAAGGTTCAAAGTAATAATGCATTGGATTTTATATAGTGCTTTTTCATACACTCAAAGCGCTTTACATCAATACAGTGGCAGAAATGGGGGGAAGGGGGTTGGCCGTTGGGGTAATGTACTTTGAAAAGGAGGAACAATTAGTTTAAACTGGCAAATAATGAATGTGGTTAAAATGTCTAAAATAAGCATGAAATACGGCGAAAAGAAGTTAAAAATCACAATAATGGGTCAACATATGTAGAAAAGTGATGGAAAGGGTTTAAAGTGGAAAAAATGTGTAGAAAAGGCATTGAAATTTGATGGAGAAGTAAAATATGGCAAGAAAAAGTGATGAAAATAGGTTAAAATATGGCAAGTTTGGTGTAGTTGCAGAAAAAAAGGCAGGGGTGGACCGGACATCTGGCATACCGGGCATCGTTCCGAGGTGGGCCGGTTCGGACCGCTACATTTCTTTTGTACAAGCAAGTGGAGGCAGACATGGTAACAGGTCGTCAATAATGGTCCAAAAGTGGTAAGAAAAGAGTGAAAAGTGACTAAAATGGACCAAAAGCAGTTAAGAGTGGCCAAAAAATGGGTAAATAAAGAAGGACCAGGTGGTATGTAATGGAAAAGGGTAACTTTGATCGGCAAAATGTGGCAAACAGTGAAAAAGGGCAAAAATGTGGAATAAAGAAGGGGAAACAAGTGGTATTTATTTGGCAAAATAAGTGTAAAAAAAAAAAAAACTTGCAAAAATTAGGAAAAAAGGGAAATTTACTGGAATAAAGTCTGAAAAAAGTTAAGATGAACAGGAAGTGGACGAGGATATGAGAAAACACCCTGTGTGTGTGTGTGTGTGTGTGTGTGTGTGTGTGTGTGTGTGTGTGTGTGTGTGTGTGTGTGTGTGTGTGTGTGTGTGTGTTAAATACCTATTCTCCAACTCATTCTACCTGTTGACCTGCTTTGGTCTGTGTCTGCATTCCAAAAAAAGAACATAAGAACAATTCTCTACATTCTCTCTCTACACAACAATCAGTCTTTGTTCAGGAACTGATGATAAATGATGTTCTTTGATCTTCAAGGCCTCCATTATGAACTCAGGCCATTTCACTGCTTTCAAAGTAAAACAAAAAATAAAAGACCTCTAGCTCCCTCTGGTGGCTGGAGGATGTATATCAGACCCAATCATTTTTAAAGTAGCTTGTTTTAGACTTTCCATCTGAAACTGTGAGGATTAAAGTTAGGTCTTATTTTACAAAAACAAACAAACAAACAAATAAAACCTGGCCATAACTTCACACAAAACATGTTTTACTCACGCCCAACGGTTGACAAACAAACTCAGCGTGGTTTGCACATAGAAAAATGGCATTCACAAACCAATGCATTTTGTTTTGCAAATAAGAAATGTACCAATCAAACAAATACAATATGTTTTAAACTTTCAAACAAACATTTCATCAATTAAAAACTAAATTTATTTTTTTTACCTTGTCTGCACAAGCTCTCTAAGGTCAACGCTACATGTACTGCAATCTTTTTGGGACAGCTATGCGTGTTCTATTGTTGCAATTAAGTAAATACATTTATTTTATTGTATATTTGTGACCATCATCAGTCCTCCCTAAGAAAGGGTAAAAAAAAACTTTATTAAAGGCAGGAAATAAAAAGAAAGGGTAATGTTACACCTAGGTGAGGGGGAAGGGAACAGGGAAGAGGGAGTCAGGGTAGGACAATGAAAGGGGTGTGGAATGGTTGACTATTTTAAGGTGAGAGTGCAATGGGGTGTTACAGTTGTGCAAGTATAATGATTATAAAAAATTCTACAACTACAAAAAACTGTCACATTACTTTTTGTGCTAATTTCCTGCACACAAATGTCGGTAAACCTTCAACGTGGACAAAATGTTGTGTTTTGTACTTTTACTTCAAATATTTTAGTTTGTACTTGAAAGATTTTTTTATTTGAAATTACAGACATGTTTTTTTTTTTTTTGTATGTGTGAAGCATGCCATATTTGTTTGATAGGTGTGTTTCTTATTTGCAAATTTCAATGCATTACTTTGTGTTATGTTTTGTTTGTGTAAAACATGCCATATTTGTTTGATAGCTTTGATAGGTTTTTGATTTTTATGCATTTTTTTCACTTTATGATTGATTGATTTATGTTTTGTTTGTGTGAAACATGCAGTATTTGTTTGATTGATATGTTTAATATTTGCAAAACAAATTGCATTACTTTGCAAAAGATGTTTTGTATGCGTGAAACATATATTTGTTTGATAGGTATTTGTTTATTAGGTTCGATAGGTGTGTTTCTTGTTTGCAAAACCAAATGCATTACTTTGCGAATTATGTTTTGTAAGTGTGAAACATGCCATATCTGTTTGATAGGTATGTTTCTTATTTGTAAAACAAAATGCATTACTTTGTGAATTAGCTTTTGTATTTGCAAACCATGCTGAGTTTTTTCGTGAACTGTTGAGCGTGAGTAAAATACGTTTTGACATCATTTTAACTCCATAATCAATCTGCAGTAATGAAGCTAATAAGTTTTGATCTGTTGGATTTGCACATATATAATTATAGATATAATTGTGCGTTAACGTTCATAAAGGTGCATTTAGAATCACACAGCACAGTAGCAGCAGTCTATTGTATAATGCCATTTAATAGCAGTACCCCAAAGATTGATGGTTATTATATTAGCAGTGGCTTACAGCGACTGCAATAAAACGTAGCAGGCATCGGTGAAAGGCTGCGACTCTATTCTAACACAAGGAAGGAAAAGAGCCAAAGTCACGCAAACACTGAACTTACATCTTATTCACAGCAGTGTCACTGAAAGGAAAATAAAAAATCAAAATCAAAGTCTCACACTTCAAACACAGTCTGAAAAAGGCCACGAACGGCCACCATGTCCACCCTCCCCCCATAAACGGATACAGCGATACATTCAGGGTGAATATTTACACTATTCACAAATGTTTAAAGTACAAGTTCCTCCTTCACAGGTAATGACGCAGTGTTGTGCTTTTAATTATTAACGCACAGAGTGTTGGCCACGCTCGGTAAAAACAACGAGTACATTCGATCTGTGAGGGATTAGATGCAGACGTGCCTTTGAAGAATAGATTCTTGATGGTGGCAGTTGGTTGGCTTTGACAAAACAATCACTTTTTAACAAGACGAGACATTCATGATGAAGGCAGATATGATGGGAAATGATCCACACAGTGTTCCCTCACGTCTAATCCAGCCAATGAAGGTGTTTCTCTTTGCTAACCACAGCATTAATAGCAAATAAAAACAAGGTCCAATTGTCATTCTTACATATCTACAGTACAGCATGTTATCGCAGTGGTTCTCAACCTTTTTTTAGCCCATGACTGCCAAAATCAAGGTGCCAGAGACCGAGGACCCCCATGTGGAGACAGGACCATCTATAAGGGGGAATAAAGGGGAGAGATGTTTGGGGTCCATCCATAAAGTCAGTAAAATGATGGTCCATTGTTCTATGAATCTGTGATAACCACATTTATTTATTCATCTGAATAATATCCACTGTTATCCAGGAACGTTTATTATTATTATTATAATCATCTTAAAGATGGAAATCCTGGTTTTAATCACTAATAAAATGGTTCAAAGTGACCAAAAATGGTGGAAAAGGAGGTGAAATAGAATTTTAAAAACCACAGAAATTGTTTAAAATTAGAGTGGATAAAAATGGACAGAAAAAGTGGTAAAAATGGTTCAAGGAGTTAATATTGTACGTATTAGGAACAATTAGTTTAAACCACCAAATATTGGTCATGACAAATTATCAAAAATAATCATGAAATATGGTGAAAAGAGGTTAAAAGTGACAATAATGGGTCAACATATGTGATGATAGGTGGAAAGAGTTTATAAGTGCTGAACATGTATTTTAAACATGTTCGAAAAAGTCGCAAAGGCAAAAAACGGACAGAAAAGGTCGTAAGAAAGGGTTCAAAGTTTCAACATTGTATTAAAAGTTAAATGTAGGGATTGTGGGTTGGGCTAATGTAATTTAAAAAGTAGGAACAATTATCTAATATGATGAAAAGAGGTTAAAAGTGACAATAATAGTTCAACATATGTGACATTAGGTGGAAACGTGGTGGAAAGGGTTAATAAATGCTGAAAATGTCTTGAAAGGTGAAAAAATGTGCAGAAAAGGCATTAAAATGTGATGTGAAAGTGTCAGAAATGGGAGAAATGTAGAAAAAATGCAAAAAAGGAACAAAAATATGGAAAGTTTGGTGTAGAAAAAGGGTGAAAATGTGCTCAAATTGTAAAAAAAAAAAAAAAAAATATTCTTGGGTTACTTGAAGGCATCTGGTGACCCAATCCCAGTGTCTCACGGCCCTAAATGGGGTCCTGACCCCAAGGTTGAGAACCCTTGGTGTAGGGAAGTCATTTCTAAACATTGTCAGTTACACCTCGACTAAACAAATCCAACATATTCTCAGCGTGTGTGTGTGTGAGGTCGAAGGCATAGAAATCACACGTTTACTGTAACGAGTCATAATCAGCAGCTAAAGAGAACTCACACCAGCTCCTTCATGGAACTGTATCACAACTTTCACACAGTTTTTGTTTTGTTTTGCTTCAGTGTTCAGGCATCAGTAAGTCATTCTTCAGTTCGGTTTGGCACCCACTTTTAAAAATTATTAAAAAAAATAACTGAGGTTATAATAATAATATATGTTAAATGCATAAATAAAAGCTGCTAACTTAAAGGAAATATTTTGGAATCAAAGTCTAATTATTGTCATATTTTCACATCACCAAAAAATGTTTTCCCATTAAAGGTTTTGACTTTAGATCTTTTTTAATTGTTTTTTTTTTAACTGTTACAAAATGTTGATTTAAAAAAAAAGTTTAATAGAATTAAATTGTGATTTTCTTGTTTTGTTGTTGTGGGGATGTGTGTATCGTCATAATAATCGTCATTTTATTTTATAAGCTATTGAGTACGGTGACCCTAAAAACTCACAAGGCAACACAAAACGAAAGCAGCCCAGTGTCACGGTCTGAGTTTACCTCCGTACTGAGATTATAACAAAATCCAATAAACAAATAAAACACGTGTCTGTTCACTTTGAAAACAAAAATAAACAAAATTAATTATTATTTTTGAGCAAAAATTCAACCCAGTCGTACTGAGATCGATTATGAGCACGCGCACTACTGGAAAAATGAATCTTTGCTACTTCCGCCATGCTGAGATTGAAAATTCAATTTCAAAGCAATGTTTGTTTAAAAAAATATATGTTTAATAATTTATTATATGCGGTTTTTACAGTAATAAGCTGTTGTATTCATATAAATCTGATCAAGATAACAATTTTTTTTAATCATTGATCGACTGATGTGATGTATGAAGCATTTTTTAAGATCAGTAATCTAATCCAGCACGGGTACATCTCAGTACGTAGCGGTCACGTACTGAGATTGTAAGAGAATCTCAGTACGGAGGTAAACACAGACCGTGACACGGTAAACACCAACAATGGAAGTAGGTACATGAAAAAATTAAATAAAAATTGACTGCTGGGCTACTTTTGTGTTGTTACAAACATTAAGTTTATGATTTCAGAATAAAGTCAAATTATTACAAAAATAAAGCTGTAAAAATTGGAGAATAAAGCTGTAATAATTTCAGAATAAAGTCGTACTATTACATGAATAAAGTTGTAATAATTTGAGAAAAACTGAAGTTGTAATATTGTAAAAAATAAAGTTGTAATATTGTAAAAAATAAAGTTGTAATATTGTAAAAAATAAAGTTGTAATATTACAGACGTAAACTTAAAATATAACAGGACCAAACTTGTAAAATGAGAAGAATAAAGTTCCAATATTATAAGAACTTAAGGTGGTTTATTTTGTGTTCTTTATTTTGTGTTATTATATATTTTATGTTGTGTTGTGAGTTTTTTGGGGCCATTGTAATTGCGCATCCTGTAATTACAGAACTCTGTTAAATAAAAACGTTTGCATCTATTGTTGCTTACGACAACAAAATCACCAACCGTGAGAGCCAACATTAAATTAACTGATTTTTTTTTTTTTTTTTTTAAATCTGCTTATGTTAGCGTTCTTTTTTTATCTCATGGTTTCTTGGGGCCAAAAATCTTGGAATGTTTGCGTTTTTATTTATTCAGTTTATGCCTGTGTGACCTTGACCTATTGTGGGCTTCGGTGGAATAAACTGCGCTGTGATGCACAGAGAGAAAATAAAAAACACTTTGACGTGACCGTGAATGATTAAGTGTTCTCATATTGCACCAAATTTCCTCTCCATCCTCAAAAAAAAAAAAGAAAAATGAATGGTTTTCTCGTTCAGCTCTGCTGTGCAAACCTGTTCCGTGTCCTTGTCGTAGAATTATTGACCATTAAAGCGTACACAGATTTGAAGAAGAAGAAGGAGAAGAAGGAGATGAACAGCTGAGCTGAGGTCGTTTAGTTTGAAGGAACATGCAGTTGGCAGGGGAAAAAAAGAGCTGACTCGTCAAAAGTCTGGCGCTCTGCCCTCTCTCTCCACACGGATGTGAGTTATGGTCCAACGTGGAGAAAACGTTTCTCATGCTTGGCCAGAACAGAGAAGAGTTTTATACCAACCTGCAAAAAACACTGGTATGTAAGAGCTGCTCGTGTGCAGCGACACAGAAGAAGAAGAAGAACAGGAAGTACTGTTTAGTCCAGTGGTTCCCAACCTTTTTTGGATTGTGGCCCCTTTACGATATCACAATTTTCTGATGTCCCCCCAAGATTTGTAATTTTTTTTACAATTTGCTTTTGATCACGTTTGTATGGAAGTGTGTTTCAGTCACTAAAAATATAAAAAATCACTATGACAATTATAAGAAAGAAAGTCATAATTATGAAATATAAAGTCATAATTATGAGAAAGAAAGTCATAATTATGAGAAGGAAAGTCATAAATGTCTAAAGAGGTATGGGACAGTGGCAAGTTTGGGAACCACTGTACTGGACGTTACAGGTGACCCCAAATGGGGTCATGAACTCAAGGTTGAAAAACACTGGTTTAGTCAGACTTCAGTAGCTGCTTGAGAGTCTGATTGGTTTTTATACAAAGGAGGAGAACTTTGCATCAGCAGCTTCAGTTCAGTTCATCTGCAAAGTCAAGGCAGCTTTAAACTGCTGAGTCCACCCCCCCCCCCCCCACCATCTCTGCTCCCACCCCCCCCACCCTCCCTGGATAGAGGCAGCTCTGCAATGCAGACACAGCAACAACCTCACTCCAGCTGACCAATTAGCATCAGCCGGCGTGTGAGTGACGCGCCCAGCGGCCATTTATAAGGAGAGAATGGAGAGTCTGACAAGGATCCCAAGGGTAGGATGGGGGTTGGGTGTGGGAGGAGGGGAGGTCGTGTTGGATGGAGCTCCACAGTCACTGTCCCGTCTGAGTCCTGTCACTGCAGTTCTTCTTACTCATCAGCTGGCTCAGATCCATCAGCTCGCCCAGCTCGGCCCTCTCCAGGGCCGCCCTCAGCATGGCCCGGCTCAGCCCTGGGGGGGCGTGTTGGTGCTGCTGATGCTGCTGGGACACGTAGGGCTGCTGACTGGGGGCGGACATGTTGGGCGGGGGCAGGGCCACGGGCACCATGCCGTGGCTGCTGAGGATGTATCCCTCCTGGGCCGGCCAGCGCAGAGGCATAGGCTCGCTGTAGTCGGCGGGGGCGGTGGGCGCCGACACTACCCTACGGCGCTCTGGGGAGTCCTGGGGGGTCATGGGGTACACGTATTCCCCCGCGGACTTCCGGAGGGGCGCCTTGGGCGTCCCCTTACCTCCCTTTTCCTGCTTACTCAGGCAGACGTAATGCTGACGCGGCGTGTCGTTGCCTCGGCCGTCCCCGCCGTGTCTCCCACCTCCGCCTTGCTGGAAGAGTCTAGTGGTCAGGTAGACGGAGGGGGGAATACGGCAGGGGGAGCCCAGGCCTACAGATCCTCCCCCCAGGTACGTCTGGCTGGTGTCCCACCCTCCCGAGTTGGAGTCGGACAGTCGGAGGCCTCGCCGCTTCTGCTGCGGAGTGTGCTCCGGCGTGGGCAGGAACCCGGGGTCCAGCTCTCCGGACTTCACCCAGCCATTGGGCATGACAAACAGGGTCTCCCCACCCTGGGTGCAGGAGCGCTCCCCCCCACCTCCCTGCCGAGTCACGCTCAGGACGGAGCCGCCCATCCCGCCGCCGTTGCTCAGCAGTCCGCGTTCTCGCCGCTGCAGTGACGACTGGGAGGAGTTGCCGTGGCGACGGTTGGACGGCTTGTGGGCCATGATCCAGCAAACGGCCAGGCCGGAGAGCGCCGCCCCGATGGTGAACGCTGACACTGCAGACGCCACCAGGAGGTTGAGGGAAACCAAGCTTTCCGGTTCGATGAGCAAACTCTGCTGCAAGATTCCTGTCAGAGAAGAAGAAACGAGTTTCAAATGAGCAGCAACAACAAACTCCGTGGCCCTCATTTATCAACCTTGGGTGAAAACAGGTGCAAATTTGAGCTCACGTTTGGTCGTACGACAGGACCAACGTGTGATTCATGAAACATTCGTAACTGACCAATCCCAGTGGTCGTTTGTTGATAAATGCAACGACTGAACTCGATCGTCATTACCATGTTACGCCGTCCTGTTTCGGAGGCCACGCCCACTGAGGTCAAACAAGAAAAGAAGCTTTTTCAAGATTAAAATCTTCTTCCTCTCATCTGAGGTAGAGCAAAACAGGTCAAAAAATGGACTTTAAGAAGCGTTTTGTGGAAGAGGATCAGCTACTGAGCAGGTGACGTCTGCCCCCCCGTGTGCGCTGAGAACTACTTTACAGCAGAGATCCTGGAGACGTGACGTTAATATCAGCCTCAGTACGCACGCTGCAGGCCATAAATATCACATTAAAAGAAATTAACTATCGAAACGCTTTTAAAAAAAAACCTTAAAAATTACAAAATGTTGTCCCTTGTCTGTGTTTATTATGCCTTCAGCCAATTTCACCTATAATTCATCACATTACCGATTACTGCAGCACATTTGAGAAAGTTTAAGATACACTTTATATTTTAAAGCATGAATGAGGTCCTCGGTAGCAGAGTTTATTTGCGGGGTTATACGGTATTCCGTGAAAAGAAAACCAAAAATGTGGTATCAGTAGTAAAGTTTTTTTCTGTATTTAATTTGTTTTAATAATCTGTTTAGATCTGTTCTTAATGTGTGTCTGCTTATGCCAAAATGACACAATAAACACACAAAATGACAGAAAAAGACTCAAAATGACCATAAAACAAAAAGAGAATATTACACAAAATGGCTCTAAAAGCAGAATAAATGAGAGAAAGATATACAAATTATAACAAAAATACACAAAAGGGGGAAATAACAATAAAAACACACAAAATTAGAGAAAAAGACACAAAATGAGACTTTGAAACCATATTAAATGAGAGAAAAAATGACAAAATTACAACAAAAACACAGAAAATGACAAAATAAGATTCAAAATGACCCAAAAACACAAAAAAACCAAGGGGACATTATACAAAATGACAACAATAACGACACAAAACCACATTAAATGAGAGCGAGATATACATCTCAGTCAGATTCTCCTGGGCTGCACCACTAATCCACACTCAGAGTTGTGTTGACGAAGTCGAACCAGACGTGAGTTCTGATCATAGCGTACCATCACGTCGGAACTCAAAAATACCAAAGCTTGCGTGAATTTGCGCGAACGCACGTCGTAAGCTCAGATATAAACGATTAATAAATGAGGGCCTGTAAATTTCAGTTATAAACACGCATACAATACGGCGTCTGTACTACATTGTTTAATAACAACACTAACATTCAGCATTTCAGAATAACTTCATCTCCAGTCTGGCCTTTAGGCTCAAACCGCAGCAAACCAGTTACTTTTTCTTTCTCGCTCAAACTTTCCGTCGTGCAGTCGGGTCAGAGAGTCTCTCTTTCTCTCCTTCTGTAACACGGCATTACCTCAGTGTTTCCACACACTTTTAATGGTTCCCATCTGCACTGCACAGCTGCACTCCCGCTCCGGGAACGGGTATAAAAGCTAGAATCTTATCTATTAGTAACACAAAGATATATGACGAGAGCACGGCGTGTTCTATCTACCCCTATCCTATAGTGTTAGCGAGAGTAGGAGAAAGATAAATGCATTTAATGATAATTAAACTCAGAAAATATGCAAAGCTGAGGCAGAATCTGAAAGAAGAAAGGAGATGACCTTTATCTGTTTTTCACATATTTTGTGGATATCAAAGCGAATAAAAAAAGAGGAGCGTTTCGCTGCTTGTTACAGTTCCTTGTTAGACGTAATAAGCTGAACGCTGCGCAGTCACTTCCTCCCTCATTAAAACGTCTCCCACTACAAGTGTTTGGACCAGCAGAAAAAAGGTGTTGAAACCACATTAACAGCTGCACCAAGAAATGTAAAGAGTGACTGAAGTCTGGTGGGTTCTTACGTCAAGGCAAGTCAAGGCAAGGCCAATGTATTTGTATAGTGCATTTCATACACAAGGCAACTCAATGTGCTTTACATGATCAAAAAGTGCAACAGAAAACATTCAACAGCTTAAAATCTATAAGAATATAAATAATATAAAATCATCAACAAACACATTACATCAACAACATCACCAAAAAAAGTTCCTTTAACTTTAATTTAAAAATGTTCACATGTGATGCTGACTTCAGCTCTGCTGCAGTTTGTTCCACTTCTTTGCAGCATAACAACTAAACACAGCATCACCATGGTTACTGTGAGCTCTGGGCTCCACTATCTGACCTGTGTCCATAGATCTCAGAGACCTGCTGGGTTCATACCTGACTAACATCTCACTGATGTATTCTGGACCAAACCCATTCACACATTTATAACCAGCAGCAGAACTTTACAGTCTCCTCTGAGGCTGACTGGGAGCCAGTGTAATGTGTTCTGACCTCTTTGTTCTGGTTCAGACCTGAGCTGCAGCGTTCTGAACCAGCTGTAGATGTTTGATGAAGACCATTACAATAGTCCAGTCTGCTGGAGATAAAAGCATGGACCAGTTTCTCCTGATCTTTCTGAGTCATTAAACCTTTCACTCTGGAGATGTTCTTTAGGTGGTAGAAGATGTTTTTGTGATAGATTTGATCTGATGCTGAATGTCAGATCTGAGTCAATCAGAACACCAAGGTTTTTGACTTGGTCTTTATCTTCTAAAGATCCAGACTCAGATACTTGCTGACAGCAGTCCTCTTTTCCTTGTTACCAAAGACAATCACCTCCATCTTGTCATGGTTTAGTTGAAGGAAGTTTTCACTCATCCAGCAGTTTACTTTTTCTAAACAGTCACACAACACCTCAATGGGACCATAGTCATCTGGGTTCAGTGATAGATATAGTTGTGTGTCATCTGCATAGCTCTGATAATCAACCTTACAGTTGTGTAAAATGTGTCCTAAAGGAAGCATATAAAGGTTAAACAGAAGAGGTCCAAGAACAGATCCCTGAGGAACCCCACAGGACATTGGTAATCTGTCAGATTCAAAGTTTACAATGTTTACAAAATAACTTTGCTCCTCCAAGTATGACTTAAACCATTGCATTACTTTAACATTTAGTCCAACCCATGTTTGCAATCTGTGTAACAAAACTGTTTATCGTTAGATTATGATTATGCTTCGCACAATTCAATTAGGAGCCCGAAGGGTCCTTTTTTCAGCAATTTACATTAAAGTTGTTTTCTCATTCATTTGTGAGTCAAATATTGCGACGGTTGGTGGTAACGAATCATTGACACATAATATATGAATGGGGCCCATTACACCGTATGTGCCACGGGCCCCCATTTTTTTACTCGGTGGAACCGAGTTATTTGACTAAATTCACAGCTATTCCGCGCGGAGACGTTCCGCGGGCCCGGCCGTAGTTCATCCGAACTTGTTACAACTAAATATGACTAAAATGTAAATTTGGACTAGAATTAATCAACAACACAACCAAATATATTTGATTTATTTTAGTTATACTGTACATGCAATGTACAGTATAAGACACACACACACACACACACACACACACACACACACACACACACACACACACACACACACACACACACACACACACACACACACACACACACACACACACACACACACACACACACACACACACACACACACACACACACACACACACACACACACACACACACAGTGATGGTCCCTACCGTCACAGTCTCCGAGGTGGGAGGAGGCGTTTCCATACTCTACATCCTGCTGGAAAGGAAGTCTGCACACAAATACATCACACATATCAGTTTTCACGTAATAAAAGTATTATTTTATTAAATTTACTAGATTAATTAAATTAAATTAAATACAATCAAATAAAAAATAAAATGACAGGAAAACCTTCATCATATCAATTACATCTGTTACCCTAAATGTCTGAGGGATTATTTTCTTCTTTTGTTAAAAACAGCTTCGGTATAACCATGTTAAATTATTTTTAATAACATTTTTAAGTCTGATTTTGGGTTTTACATTATTTAATCATTTGGAAGGATAAAAATTCCTCAACCCCAGTTTGAGAACCGTAACAATAAAAATCATTATTTCCTGATAATCTCCCTGTATTTGTTACTTGTGTTTTCTGACACTGATATGTAGCAAATACCGATGGGTCTTTGTCTTGTAATTGGATACAATATTGATCCATGCATTGATTTTCAGTCTTCACAGGAGTCAAAGGTCAGGGTCAACCATTTAGACGCCAATGCCAGAAACACACAAGATGACTACAGAAATGCAGTATAGAAGTATAAAGTATAGAAAACCACATTAAAAATACACAAACTCACGAAAGACTTCAAAAATAGACAAATGACTTAAAAAATTCACAAAACTAACAACAGAAAACAAAATAAGAGAAAAATGTACAAAATAAAAAATAGCAAGAACTACTCAAAAAACACACAAGACAACTGTAAAAATACAGGAACATATAACATATAAAATGACATTTTAATACACAAAAATAATAGAAACACACAAATTGAGAACACATTTACAAAACATAATTAAAACACAAAAAATACAAATTCCTAGCATCAATATACACCTGTTGACTACAAAAACATACAAAACAAAAAACAAACAAACAGAAAAAACAAAACAACCGCAAAAATACACAAAATGGTCTAACAGCACACAAATGACTTCAAAAACACAGAAATAACACAAAGACACACAAAACGATGACAAATACACACAAAATGCAAGAAAATATATGAATTTACAGCAAAAATACACAAAATGACAACCACGAAAATAAAGAAAAACATACAAAATGAGAGAAAATATACAAAACAACATTAAAAACATAAGAATGACACCTAAAACACAAAATTTCAGCATTAATATACACATTTTGACTACAAAAACCAAATACCAAACAATAAGAAAAATAAGATAATTGTACCAAAAACACCATTAATTACTTAAAAAATGCACAAAAATAACAGAAAAACACACAAAATGACTCTAAAAACAAATAAGACAACAACAATAAAAAAGAAAAACATACAAAATGACATTATAATACACCGCGTTGTGTTGTGTTGTGTTGTGTTGCGTTGCGTTGTGTTGCGTTGCGTTGTGTTGCGTTGCGTTGTGTTGCGTTGCGTTGTGTTGTGTTGTGTTGCGTTGTGTTGTGTTGCGTTGTGTTGTGTTGCGTTGTGTTGTGTTGCGTTGTGTTGTGTTGTGTGCTGCGCTGCATTGTGTGTTGTGTCTGAACACAGGCTCTATCTCAGCAGGCTTCAGTCTGCAGACATCATAATGAGGTGATGGCCTGCTGTGTGTGTTTGCTGTCCTCACCGAGTGCCTGGTCGCAGGAAGGAGCAGGTGCTGCCTCGGGTCCAGCCACAGTACGGGTCCCTGGAGGCCAGACAGCTCCTGAAAACACACACACAATGAAAACAAGTCATCCTTTAGCTACAGGGGACAGAAAACACAAGTACGACTCTCAATGTAGCTGATAGTGGCAGAGTTAGTGGTCAGGAGGCCAACAAACAGCTTTAAAATACAGAACAGATCCTCTAAAATAACCATTTAGGACGTTTTCTGTACAAATACAATACATTTATTCACCACAGGTATGTGTGTGGTTTTTACACATAAAGACATGTCTATAGGTTAGAATGTAGAGTCCATTCAGAAGAAACCAAGGATTTAGAATATTGACAAATTAAAAATAATTAATACAGGAAAGAACGAATGTTTGTGTGTTTTGAATGTCATTTTATGTATTTCTGTTGTCATTTTGTGCTTTTTAGTCGTCATTTTATAAATTTTGTCATTTTTGTTGTGCTTTGGTGTATTTATTTTGTCATTTAGTGTGTTTTTGAGTCATTTTTCCACACTTCTGTGTATTCTTCTGTCATTGTGTGTGTTTCTAAAGTGATTTTTGTAAATTTTTGTTGTCCTTTGATGTAATTTTTTGTAATTTTTTGTGTTTTTGGAATCATTACCTCCACCAAGGACGTCATGTTTTCACCAGCGTTTATATATTTATTTGTTCGTCTGTTAGCAGGATTATGTCAAAAACACTGACAAAATTTTAACCAAAGATAGACCTTACGTTTACGCCATGGAAGTATTCATTACTTTTTTTTTTTTTGGAAAGGAGCCGGATCAATAAACTGATTCTGGATCAGTTTAAAAAATCTCTCATATTTAAAAAACTCATATCTCGGTTCATAATTGACCGATTTTTATGAAATCTGAGTCAGTTATGTTGAGTTGTTTCTTCAATTGCACCAACGAGTTTCATCCGGATCGGATAGGGACATTCATTACTGTACGGTTATTAAAGCAATGTTTTTCAACCTTGGGGTTGGGATCCCACATGGGGTCACCTGAAATGTCAAATTAATATACCACACACAATCTTAAACAACTGTATTCTCTACTGTCTCTTTCTCAAACATAAATGTAGTTCAAATAAAATGCAGCATATAAAATGAGGCCGAGGGCCGCAGTTGGCCCCCAGACCGCTAGTTTCCCACACCTTGCTTAGACGTGCAGTTAAAGCCGTTTACGTGTGGATTAAAGTCTTTGTGCTCTACATTAAGGGTGAATGAATCAATAAATGACGCATGGCTGTACATCCATGTTTGAACACAGGAGCTACTGGTTTGGGATCTGATCAGTTGATATGAAGTCACCCACACCATTAAACCATCATGAGCAGCTGGAGCCACTGATAAGACAGGATGGATCAATGTGTTCATGATGCTGATGCTAACGCGTCTCTGAGTGTCGCAGCACAAATAAAGTCAAATTCCTTTTTCTCAGTTGACATTTCACGCTATTAAATATGACAAAAAAATAGAAGGACATTTGACAGCAAAAACACGACATTGACAACAAAAGCATAATATAAATATATAAAAATAAAAGTGACAACAAAACTCATAAAATGACTCCAAAAACATACAACATGACAACATAAATACACCAAAAATTACACAAAACACTGAGAAATGACTCAAAAAATAGAAAATGTAACAAAATAACAGCAAAAACACTAAAGTGACGAGAAACCCCCCCCAAAAAAAGACATGAAAAAATTTAAAATAAATAGTAAAATACACAAAATGACTTCAAAAACACACAAACCCTATTTGTTTCCTATTGTTTCCTGTGTTAATGTTTATATTGATCATTACACTAAATACTGACTTTAAAGTCTGTGTAAAGCAGAAATAAATGTGTGTTATGACTTTGTCATTGACCACTGAGACACATTTGAAAGATAAAAAAACTATTGCTAAGTATATAAAATTACGTCTCAAAATCATGAAAAAACAAGCACTTCTCTCTGCTCTGAGACGCTGGGGGCGTGTCAGTTAGAGGCGCTGGAACCACGCCCGCCCCTGTGTACTGTGTCAATGCGTATCTCTGCTCTGCAGCGATTGATAAGAGTCACAGGGACAATATAAAACAGTGATCAGGAGGTAAACAGTACGTACTTCATGCAGCGTGAGTGCAGGTGACAGCGTGACGTAGGTAATCGTATGAGACACGAGGGAAAAGCCAGCAGCAGAGTGTGACTGCTACGGTCCAGAGACAGAGACAACAGCTGACGAGCCTGGGGAGAGTCCTCCACACATCTGGAGAGAGAGAGAGAGAGTTAGAGAGAGAGAGAGAGAGAGAGAGAGAGTTAGAGAGAAAGAGAAAGAGACACACAGGGTTATTGAGAGAGAGAGAGAGAGAGAGAGAGAGAGAGAGAGAACGAGAGTTAGAGAGAGAGAGAGAGAGAGAGAACGAGAGAGAGAGAGAGTTAGAGAGAGAGAGCGAGAGCGAGAGACACAGAGTTAGTGAGAGAGAGAGAGAGAGAGAGAGAGAGAAAGAGAGACAGAGTTAGTGAGAGAGAGAGAGACAGAGTTAGAGAGATAGAGAGAGAGTTAGAGAGAGGGTATTTCATCAAACCCAGCTCAGGGTTAAATCCAGGTTTAACCTAATGGAGCCGAGTTCATCAAAGAGAAAACACCTTAGTTACCATAGTAACACAGTCCGTGGGTCAAACCTGCTCTAGACTAGGGGTGTGGGGAAAAAAAACAATTTCATGATATATCGTGATTTTTTGGGTGCGGATTTTAAATCGATTTTTTTTTTAAGTCGATTTAAAAAAACAAAAACAATATTTGTTTATTAATAATAATAATAATAATAATAATAATAATAATAAATATGATTATTAGTATTATCATTAAATAAATAGAAGATTAATAAGAAAAATAAAATATGATTTTATTATTACTCATATTGTTAGTGGAAATAATAATAATAATAATAATAATAATAATAATAATAATAATAATAATAATCTGTGATGAATAAAAATAATCAGTGAGTTTTTTTTTTACAATTGCTGTAAATTATACAAACTCAACATCTCTAGAACATGTAACTACAGTAAATGTTCATTTATATCTCAGGCAATGTAACTTCATATTGAACAAGTTAATAAAACACACACAGTCTTACGTCTTCTGCATTAATCTTCAGTGTGATGAGATGCTTTGGGCTCCACTAATCAGCTTTGCCTGATGCTGACTTCCCATGGTGCATTGTGGGATTATTGAGGCTGTTGTCTGAGTGATTGATAAGAGCTGTTTTAACTCTGTGTCACTCAGACTTGGAGCCAAACTGAATTTAATTTAGAAACGTGTTTTCTTCAGCTGCAGCTGCTGCGTTTCATAAGGTGATTCAAACGCTCCTGTGAATGATAAGTATGTATTTATTTAAATATATTGTTTAGGTTCAAAACAACAAAGAAAGAAAACACATTATTAAAAAAAGTATTCTGGCTAGTAGCGTCTACAAAAATGTAATTTATGTACTCAGATGTTCCGTAAGTTTTAAAATAATTAATATATACTGTATATATTTCAATCAAGTGGAAATTGCAATATGGCAAAGAATGTCGCCTCACATGCATGTTTTGAGACAGTGTCACACATTTACACGCATTTTTTTAACGTAAACATGTGGACAAAGAGACCGTAATGTCAATTCTAGTGTAAAATATGACGTAATATGACGCTATAGGATAGAGTGAACCTCCTGAAATGGAAATAACTACAGTAAATGAAACGAACTATATTTAAACTGTTGGACTGTTTTGTTGTTTTTCTACCACAAAGAGGAACTAACACAAAAAGTGTCAGAAATGAAATATATAATTTACTTGTCTACAAGTTTTAGAAATTAAGATGAAAAAGTGAACTAGTGAAGTGAAAAGTAAAACTGCTAATAATAATTTAGTTTATATACAATAAAAATTATTATTATTTAATTTTTTTGTCGAAGAAAGAGAAAAAAAGGAGGAAAAAAATAGAAAAATTATTTTGATGAATAAATAAGATTAAAAATAGTCCAAACTAACTGTAAAAAACTATAAATAAGTGACAGAATAAATTATAGATACAAAACAAATCAGGCATTACACAAAATAACATATTGAGACAAGCATCAAAACATAATTGCACAAAATGAAAATGTGAGGCGCAATGAGAGAAAGAGAAAAAGGACAAAAACCTTCATTTTCTGAGAAAATGGTGATATTTGTTTTATTTTATTTTATTTATTTTTTTTGCAAAATATGCTAGTGACAAATATTACAGGTTTTGCTCTAGGTTTTTTGTCTTTTCATCTCCTTTTGTGTATTTTGCTGTGATTTTTTTTTGCATTTCAGCTGTCAGTTTGTGTAGTTTAGCTGTCGTGTGTATTTTTCTGTCAATTTGTGTGTTTTTTGTAGTCATCTTGTGTATTGTTGTTGTCATTTTAAAAATACTTAGTCACTTTTTGTATTTCACTTTTGTGTCATTTTTTAAAACATTTTTGTTATCGTTTTGCATATTATTCAATAATTTATTTTTAAACAGAGACCTCTAGTGGTGCAATCTTATTTTATATTCTTATTTCATCGGCTTTGCAGCAAAGTGTAGTTGAATTAATGCAGCCTTGTTTTTTTATCATAAAAAATAGAACCAACTAGTTTTAATATAAGAATCAGTGATGGGCAAATTATAGTTATAGTTACTAGTTACTTTCCCCAAAAAGTTATTAAATGCAACTAGTTACTAGAAAAAGTAATTTTTGCTTAACTTTTTTGAAAATAATTTTGATTTTTTAGCGGGTTTAAGAGTACTTTATTTAACTTATTCATTGGAACTAAAAGCACAATAGGTAAACATACTGTACATCACTTTAAACAATAAGTGCTTTTAATTCAATGTAGTAAAAAATGAAAAATAAAGTGCTTAACAATTAGTGTTTTTGAAATACAATTAACAATGTAACTTCAACTTATGTTGTAGAGAAATGAAAGCTCTGAATGAGTGTGAGTCCACAGTTGCTAATGGGAACGTGTTGTCAATGATAAACTTGTCTATCAGTGCATTCAGTTCAGTCTGTGTCACTGTATGCTACTGGGCACTTCAATTTCACAGTATATATCTATCTACTGTACAGTGACGTGCAATCAGGGTAGGCAAGGTAGGCAGTGCCTACCCAAGGGTGAATTGATATTTTGATTATTTGTTTTAATTATAATTTTTTTTTTTTAATTATCATATAATTATAAATTATTTATTTTTCCATTTCCAATAGCCTACAGTACCTAGAAGTTTGAAAGTGTCAGCATTTTGTTCGTTTCATAGCCCAAATAACTAAACAGCGCTATTTCCTGGAACAGCTGCACAGTCTCACTCCGCTGTAAGGCAGAGGGAGGCTACGCCCCCTCCCTAAGGCACGTCGCTCTTCTGCCTCCGTTCCCAATGCGTGGTTTTACGTGTTTGCGGATGCTCAGTCAGGTCCCCAAGATGACAACCATTTAAGTCCAAAGGCAGCGTAGAGAGCTGTCTTTGGACCTAACCGTGCTATGCTAAATGCTATACGTACGTTCACAGTGCATTAGTGAATAGATGCCACGTGACAGCTGCTGCTACGTTCTCTAGCTAGTGGGCAGGACAACACTACAGTCAGGATGACAGCGCTAGAGATGATAGAGAAACTTTGTTTTGAGGAAAAACGACAGCTTTTAAAAGATGGAGACCAACACCTGAGTTACCAGACCTTCAGCAAAGGTAAGGTCAGAACATGTTTCATACTTTTCACTGTGAATGGAACAAAAGGAAGGATTGACTTTGTGGATGCTCCTCACTGAGGCTGTTCTGAGTTGTTGTTGTTGTCTTTTTCTCTGTTTCTGTGTTTCCATCACAAACAACAGATGTGTTGCCGTGTCATGAGATATATCTTGTTGTGAGAGTATGGAGGCTATATTAAATAATTGTTTATGTTACTTTAATGGTGTTTATGATGTTGATTTGTTAGATGATAAACACTTGTTCATGTGGATTTTGTTGGTTTTTTCTTTCTTATTATGAATTTTATATTTTGATAAGCGCATTGAGATGACATTGTTGGAAATTGCTTTATACAAATAAAATTGATTTGAATTGAATTAACACTTGACAGCAGAAACATATGAAATTGTTATTGGTGGTCTCCATTTGCAACGTGCCTACCCAACCCTAGTGGTCACGACACGTCACTGCTACTGTATCTATCTGTGTTTCTGTGGGGCAGAAAAACCCAGCCTTTGCTGCTTTAACGCTGGCCTGCTACTAGTAGCGCTGCCAGCCATAATAGCGTTATTTGAGGACACTTTTTTCTAGGACATAAAGTACATTCAACGTGTTTTTTTTTTCTTGAAGTAGTGATTGTACTTCCACGCTGTAAACGCCAATTTCAAATCTACAGACTTCTCCAGGCGCCACATTGTCGCATCTAGTCCTCACTGTACCGTGCGGCACACTGAGCTTGGTAGCAACGCCCACTTACCTGAACCCTGGCACTGATTGGCTTACCATTGAATTTGACTCAACCTTTAGCCAATCATCATTACACTACGGTATTACATTACGGTAACGGCGTTCTAACGATGGGGAGAGTAATTAATTAGATTATTCCGTTACCAAAAAGGTAGCGCCGTTATAATTAAACACTGTTATTCCCAACACTGATAAGAATCATACAAGATGAGATATTGTCAACAGAAAGCAAAACGTTTCCATACTTGGGGAAATGTACTGGATATTTTGAAATACAAAGCTCGTACTTCTCTGGGTTGAATCCCTCCACCTCCTCCAGAAACACACTGTTATGGGACACAGAGTCTCCAGTAGGAATCATCAGGAACTTAAGGATGGTCCCTCTGGTGGAGCCCAGGAAAAGGACCGTGCGGTTCTTGTGAGGTCCAGCTTCTGTATCCACCACCATCGCTGTCAGCTGGTATCTACACAGAGAACCAGTCCGTACGTTAAAATCCAGATCAGAAAGCATGATGCAGTCCATCTTTACTCATACCGTCCCATAGTTTTCACCACCCAGGGTTTGTGTCCCAGCAGGGGAACGGTTTCGTCCATGAGTGGGTGGGTCTTTACAAAGTTCAGCACCTCATCGGGGAGGGTGGTGGAGGAGCTGAATCTGGATCCCTGCACTGCACATCCTCCAGGCCTAAAAAAACAGGAAAAGAGTCAAAGAGTGTGAGGGAGGGAGAAAATGTGCTGAGCTGTGCAGAAGCTGCAGAATGATTGACAGATGGAGCCTGTGGGGATTGAGGGAGAAGACAGACTTTTTAGAGACGGTGGGCTGCTAACCAGTGCAATGCAGTACCTCGGTTTGGGAACCGCATCGTCTGGTACGGGCGTCCAGATGGATTCTGGGGATTTTTGCTCTTTAAATCTTCCTTCAAAGACGTGTGCGAGCTGCTGCATGTCAAACACACAAACTGCAGAACCAGGGATGCTGAAGACAGAGAAAGAAAGTTGTTAGGATAAAATGAGGAACTGTATGCTGTATATGTTCACACTGTGTATAGGGCCTCTGAGTTTCTGAGATCGCAAAGAACGGACAGAAAAAAATGATTCACATTCTGAAACGGAAAATAAATCTGACACAAAAACAATAATCTGACCCATTTCACCCACAATATCACGTATTTACAGGTTTTTTTTTGGCAGAAAAATGAGTGTCTTGAAAGTGTGACAAACGGGGAAAAAAGGTCTAACTCCGCCCATTGTTTTGTTCAATCACGTTCGCTACGTGTTACAGTTCATCTAGTGATCACGTTATCCTGTGACTGCATGCGGAGTTTCAACTGAAGTGTGTTTTTAATGTGTTGTGATGAACAAGCGTTTCAGATTATTTTTATGACTGCATTCAAACCTAAAAAAGCTTCTGGTACAAAGACAGGTTTAGCTGTTGGTGTATTAGCTGAACTGGTGATCAGTTTAACTGGTGACACAGCAGGAGAGAAGCATCTCCAATCACACGGCGAGATTTCATGCAAAGGTTTCACGATTAGTGTTGTGGGACTATATCAAATATTTTGGTAATACTTGAAATTTTCTAGATAAAGGCTGACATTACGCTGTCATTGTTATGACATGACACCTGTCGTTAACATGAATAAGGTGTCATGAAGGCTGTCATTAAGTGTTGTTCATTACCCTAACCCTTTGTTACCCTAACCCTCACGCTAACCCTACCCAACCCCACTAGATCCCTCCAACTAACCCAAAAAATGCCAACATAGCTCCAAAGGTGTCATAATTTAGCAAACAACACTTAATGAAAGGCTTCATGACACCGTATTAATGCTAATGACAGCGTAATGTCAACCTTATGGATAAAACTTCAAGCAAAGCCATTTTTTATGGGACTTTTCCAGTTAAACGAGTGGCTAACGTCAGAGGACACTTGAATATTTTATCACCTGGGTTTGGCTTCGTTTGCGTTCAGAGCTGAAGTTTCTTCATTCTCTGTTTGTTCTTTCTCAACATTCAACAATGAATCAGCAACAAGTTGTCATGTTTTTGGTGGTTTTTAGGCTGTTTTGCGCTGTTACGTGCTCTCCTGATCACCCACAATGCCGTGCACTCTACGTTATCACGATACTTCCTGTGTTTGATCCTCGCTCGTAATCGCTCTAGACTTAGAGCTACGAGATCATCAGAAACAATTGCTCTCGACTTCGCCTGTTTGATCCGCTCCAGACTTTGTTTCCGTGTTCATGTCACCCAAACGAGTCGGACCATCCGAGCAAACGAATCCTAGAGCGTTTTAACCGCTCTAGAATCAGTCAGTGTGAATGCAACCATAATCGTGTGTGATTTCAATCTAACATCTGAAAAAAATAATAACAATAGTTGACTCTATTAATCCTATTTAGCATGTTTGGAAAGATTTGTAGACATTTAACAGCCAGAAAAAGTCAATTAAACAGGGAAAGCTGATGAAACTGAAAAGTGTAAAGTGGATGTGATGCTGAAGTTTTGAAACAGAAAATGGGAGGCCCTTCGTTGTATCCCAGTACCTGTTTGGTGGCGTGGAGAACAGACCCAGGATGACGTCTCGTCCGTGCATGTGGATGATGTTGCTTGTGGCGTGTAAAAGGTTGAAATAAAAGTGAGAATCTCCTGGAATGGAGCAGTTGAGCCGAGCCTTCAGGAAGGTGGTCCACTGTTTTTCTAGGACGCGCTGAGAGCCCCCGAGGTCCGACTTACACACCCGAGCCACACGGGACACCATCACCTACAGCAGGGGCGCCCAACATATTCTAGTTCAATTACAGACGTGAGGGGTTGTCCTCAAAACATGTCAGCATCATTTAGTTGTATAAGTCATCGTCACATGCATAATAGTATGTTAAATTGTCAAGAACATAATGTAAAACCATAAACGCCATACATGTTTAGTTTTTTTGGAACATTGGATAAATAGACAGTCAGGTGAAACTAGAGGTTCACATGTCTCAGCTAACCAATCAAACAGTGTGTTCAGTTACGAGTGCACTGTGTGATGTCAAACCTTGGAAGGCTACTCTTACCAAGAAATCCTAATAATTAATGAATGAATTGAGTTTCAAAAATAATTCTGTTAGTTATACAAAAAGTAACCATCGTCAATGAATGGATTGGGCTCAGACTGAGGTGGACATGACATTTATTTTTCCTTCAACAAATATAAATGATAGTATCCACGCTATAGGTAAGTTACATGAGCAATAACATATACTCTACAGCAGTGGTTCTCACACTTTTTTGGCTCTAGTACCCCTTTCTCTAACTTTTGAATCCAAGCGTTCCCTTTGTCCGACTCCAACATTTTACTCAGAATTTTGTGAAAAAACAACTAATATAGAGCATATGGAATGGATCAGTGATAACACACGTTTTAAAGAATCTCATTTTATAACTAATGAATGAAACAGTTTCCTCAATAAAGTTATTTATGTAGTTTTTCTCATTTACGTTCATCTCCCTCCTGGTGTGGGACTAAAACTGACCTTTGTATTTTCACTTCAAGTTCTAATCAAGATCATTTCTATTATTGCATTGTGTGTTCTTGGTGTCATTTTGTGTATTTAGTTGTTGTTTGTCTGTTCTTTTTATTTTTCAGTCTATTCTTCTCTTATTTTGTGTTTGTCATTTTTGTGTGTTGTTGGTGTTATTTAAATTATTCTATCCCAGTGTGTGTTTTTGGTGTCGTTTGTTTGTTTTTTATGTTGTTTTGTATGTTTCTCTGTTATTTTTGTGTATTTTGTAGTGATCGTGTGTGTTTTTCTTTCATTTAGTGTGTCTTTTGTCGTTTTGTGTGTTGCTGTTAATAGTAAGTATTTTTATCTCTTAGTGTGTGTGTTTTGTTTTGTGAGTTGCTGGTATAAATGTTTAGTATTCTTATAATTTTTAACTAAAAATAAACATTGTAAAACCTCATTTTTTTTATGCTTTGATTTGTTAATGTTCCCCTCTCTCTCTCAAGTACCCCCTGTAGTGCCATGGCGTACCCCCATTTGAGAAACACTCCACAGGTGATAGGTAGGTGGTTCCACCTTCATCCAGTTGATGGTCATAGATTTTAGAGCTGCACTCAGAGAGATTTTCCATAAATACTCTGCAGCTTTTCCCACTATACCTACTGGTTTTAGTCCAAGTAAGGTTTCCCGTTGATCTTTGGGAATATTGATACCAAACACCTCCCTAAGGGTCAGAGAGACCTCCTCCCCAAACTGCTGTAGTTTGGAGCATGACCAGGATATGCGGACATGGTTCCCTACAAAGTCTCCACAATTCCTCCAACACTTATTGGACTGTGTTCTACACATCTTTGCAGTTATGTGTGGGGTCCGAAAATATCTAATTACAACTTTTCATTTGAATTCTCTCCAAAAAATAGCAATAGTTACCCTATGACAGGACAACGTTTGAGATTCTGTTTAACTGATTTAAGTACATATATACGTCATTTCAAATCCAACTGTTAACTGCCATTGACGTATATGTACGTCAATTGTGTTTTTCAATGGGGGTTGAAAAAACTGAAACTTTGTCAAGGGCTTCCAAATACCCTGAGTTTGTGCATCTGTTATTTTGGAGTAATTTGGTCATTTTCCAAATGTTTTTTTTTATTTAATTTTAGCTGGACGCCCCTCCCCCTCTCCGGTCTAAACTATCTTCCTCTCTCTCACTCGTGTGTTTACAGTCCGTGTCTGCTTGGCTGTGTGCGCAGCGATTGGCTCTGGCCGCACACGTGACTCTAGCTCGCTACTGTAAGGAGCTGTGCAGTGAAATAGATATAGATGGTGCGCTAGCACCCCCTCATACACTGAGGTCAAAAGCTGCATAGGTTTCACTTCTAGGCAAACTCGCAATTGGGGCACACATTTTAGTAGAGAAAATGAGCAATTTCCATAATGGAAGTTATAGACAATAGCCAATCTTTAAATTTCCTCGAGTTTGTGACCAATTTTTATTCAATTTGGGAAAAAAATGAGGAATAATTTTAATAAAAAACGCAGGATTTTGGATGTGGAACCAACACTGATCTTAGTATTTTCAGTTCGTGTCTTAATGAAGATTATTTCTATCATCATTTTGTGTCATTTTATGTATTTTGTTGTTGTTTTTTCTGTTGTTTTTATCATTCAGTAAATTTTTCTCTTATTTTGTGTGTTTTTGTCATCGATTGGTGTGTTGTTGGTATCATTTCAAATATTCTCTCTGTGTGTGTGTGTGTGTGTGTGTGTGTGTGTGTGTGTGTGTGTTTGGTGTCGTTTGATTGTTTCTCTGTTATTTTTGTGTATTCTGTAGTGATTTTGTGTGTTTTTTCTCTCATTTATTCTGTCTTTGTTGTAGTTTTGTATGTTGCTGGTAATGTGTATTTTTATCCCTTAGTGTGTGTGTTTTTGGTGTCATTTTATGTGTTCTGTTGTTGATTGTCTGTTCTTTATATTGTTCAGTATATATATTGTGTGTGTTTTTGTTGTTGTTTTGTGAGTTACTGGTAATATTGATTATCATTTTTAACTAAAAATGATAAAACCCCATGTTTTTAAGGCTTTCATTTTTTATTTTCTCTCAGGTACCCCCTGTAGTGCCATCACGTACCCCTACGGGTACACGTACCCCCATTTGAGAAATCCTGACCTACAGGACGACGTGTGAGGTAAAGTTAAAAGACAAACGTGTCTATAAAGAAGTCACAAAGCGAGAATCGAACCTTTTCCAGGTGATGAAACTCCATGGCCATCTCTCTGAAGAAGAAATAAATATGCGGCCCCCACTCCATGGCGCTCACAAAGAACGGCTCTGAAAAGTGTGAGTAGAGTTATGAAGTGAATCAAAGCTGTTGTTTCTCTGCAGGGTTTAACCTCACACTCCACAGTTGCTGACAGAGAGCTGTAATAACAGCCACATCAACAAGAACCTCTGCTGTCCAGCCGCCTGCCTCATCAAATATTCATGCTTGCTTTATTAAGTCATCATAGAAGAGAGGATGCACAATATTTATCATTTATTCATCAAAGGTTATTCCTACACCCACTGGTTGCTCTCTTGAGTGCTTATAAAAAATCCATGGAGCCACGATAAACTCATCTCAATCACACCAGTACATTTACCATAAAGCTTGTTATGGTTGGCTCTGCTGGTATTTAGCTGCTATTGTGTTTGTTAACAAGAGCTGATGAAAGCAGCCAACCAATGGACTGTTTTAAATAGTTTCAGTAAGATTTGATCAAAATGATATAAAAGGTCTTATACATTGTTAGCCTAATGTGCAACGATGGGTTATCACAGTGGGGGGGCACAACAATGTGATTGTATCTGATCAGTGCGACACATTAAAACTCATAACAGCATTTACATTAATAAAGACCAATTAATACACCAAAGAACAAAGGGTTTCTGTGTGTTTTTATTGTCCCTTTGTGTGTATTTTTCTCTCCGTTTTTGTGCATTTGTTGTTATTTTGGGATTTTTGATTCATTTTATGCATTTTTCTTGTCCTTTTGTGTGTTTCAGTTTTTTTGTGTGCATTTTTGGAGTGATTTTTTTAGCTTTTTTTTTATCGTGTTTCTGTGACAGTTTTCTGTGTTTTCGTTGTAATTTTGTGAATTTATGGAGTCATTTTGTGCAGTTGCTTTGGGGGGCTGCAAAAATTAGGTCTGAATTTGTGCTACACAAAATAAATCCATAAAAAACAAACAAAATTACAGAATAACGCACAAAACAACAACAAAAATACACGAAATACAACAAAACCCCACAAAATGGCAACCCCCCCCACACAATATGATTCCAATAACTCACAGAATTACAAACAAAAATAAAAATGAAAAATCATGCAATACAGAAAAAAATTACTAAATAACAATAAAAATACTAAAATAAACTAAGATAAAAGGAAAAACAACAACAGAATGACCACAAAAACACACTAAAGCCTTTTTTCCTTCCTGTATTAATGCTCACATTGACATGAATGTTAAAAATATGGCTCTCAGATCAGACAATCACATGTTTTTTTACGACCCCTGCTGTGATTGAAGTTGTCCATCAGTTTCTATATCTGGAAGATGATTTCTTAATGCGGCTCCTTTCTAAATTTACCTCGGAACCATTTGGAGTCGTGCTTGATGGTGCGAAGGGCCGGGCTGTCTCCAAGGCTGCGATAGATCACAGCGTCGATGGCCAGGAAGTCTGTCACCGTACCGGTAAAAAGACTTCCATCTGAGAGACAAAAGGAGAGGGTGAGAAAGCAAAGAAGAAGAAAGAAGAAGAAAAGGGAGGGTACAGATAGACAGGACGAGTAAAACCAGAGAAGAAGAGAAGCCACAGGTCTGAATATAAACCATCTGCAAAGGTAAACACGACCATGTTTACTATTGAAGTAATCACTTAAAATGCATTGTATTTGTTTTTAAATAAATTCCACTCATTGTTTTGGATTTGTAGATGAAGCCTTATGGACCAATGTTTGACACACAGTTGAGGTTTAGGAGATTCCACTGTTCCACATATGAAAAAGGATATGAAATTATGGAGAAGGTACTTAAAATATGAAGAGGGGGTACACAGGGTTTGGGGGTACACGGGACAAAAAAGATTGGTAATCACTGCGGCACAGCAAACTTCAGATGATGAAAAAATAACATTGAAAATTAGAGATAACCTGCAAAAAATTCATAAAATTTATTCTGAAAATGGACTAATTACACAATTACATAATTACATCAAAAGATATGTGACAAAAAGGCATTTACCCTTTGTATGTACCCCCATTTACTTTTATGTTTCTATTTTAAACTTTTGCTTTCCTCCCTTTTTTTTTTGTTAAATGTTATGACGATATTGAAACTAGTATCGGTAGGAGTCTGGCATCGGTATCGGTAAGTATTAACTATTAACACGCCGATAACATTTACAGCATCAACTCTTCTTCAAACTACTATCGATACCCAGTCCACCAACGAAGAAGAAACCACTGAAAGTGTTTGCGTAATCGCAGCGGCATCGGCATGTATCAATATCACCTGATACTACGCAGCTGGGTATCAGTATCGATATTGGGGAAAAAAAGGGCATCGGAACAACACAAGTTTTGTTTCTTGACTTATTTAATTTATATATATATATATATATATATATATATATTAAATGTAGTGTACTTTAGTTGGCAGTTGCCTGTGACAATTATTTTTTTGTTAATTAGAAGTATTAAAAAAAAAGCTGGTACCTGCAAACAAAGCCACGTTGGCGTGCCTGGGATCGTACGGACATCGAGCCATGCCGCTCACAGGCTCTCCTGTCATTTCCAGAGTGTCTCTCTGTGATGAAAAAACAACAGTGATATACATGAACGGCCAAGAGGAGAGAGAGGCACCAGCTGACAGATGGGAGAATACGGAGAATACTCACAGTGTAGTTGGCACACAGCGGGTTGAAGGCATTGGTTCCACACACAAACAAGCCACCGTGCTGACTAAGCAGAACTTTGATGAAGTTACGACATTCTCCCTGAAAGAAGAAGAAACAAAGATCATTTATGGACGTCAACCACAGCTGCCAGAGTGACGTTTTTATAGAGGGAAGTTTTTACTTAAACTCTGTCCGTAAATACACCACATGTGTCAAACTCAAGGCCCGGGGGCCAAATCTGGCCCTTTGGAGCAGGGGTTCTCACTGGGAGACACTGGGAGGGGGTCGACAGACTTTTTTTTTTTTAACAGTTTTTGCTTATTTTTACAGATTTTCTGCAACTAGTCCAAACTTCGACACCATCACTATTTTTTGCTCCTTTTAATGCATTTTTGCCACATTACTCCCATTTCTGATACTTGTCCATCACATTTTAATGCATTTTCTGCACATTTTTCCATTTTCAAGACATTTTCAGCAATTATAAATGGACTTGATCAATGTTGTAAAAGGTTTAGCGCATCCGATTTGGCCCACAGGAGAAAATAAAACACGGCAGAGTAAATAATAATCATCGTGTAAATTACAAAATAATACAGATGTAGAAATCTCAGTTCCTTCAAATGAACATTTAATGAAACTCCAAAGTATTTACAGGGCCTCGCAATTTTCCCGTACACCCTAATCACACAATTGCAGTTGTTTTTAATCAAAATTGAATCATAATTAATCTAAAATCCTGCAATTTTCCACAAAATTGCCTTTAATGACATAAAAGGCAATTTTCAACTTTTCAACCTTTAATTCTTATTAAAAAAAACCTCAAAGACACTTTACAGTTAGAAAAAAAAGCCCAAAATAAAAATGAATTAATATAAAAATTTTTCCAATCATTTCATTGAACCATTGAAATGTTTAGCTTTGAAAAAACCTTCAATCTTTTACGTGAAACAAAAGATTCACAGCAAAGATGAATCATGTATGATCCCAATTATCCTTCTTCTTGAGCTTTTTATATCCTCTAAAGTTTCTTCCTGTCCAGGTCATTCTGTCCTCCCCATTTTCTCCTTCATTTTTCATCCTCACACCTACACACACATCTAATCTCTACCTATTGCTGTGATCCTTTAACTGATTTCAATTACACTTTCCTCCCTGAGGCGGTGACACTCTCTCTGCTTGGTTTCTCCTTTAATAATTCCCGTTTCATTGAGTCCAGCTCAGATTGCACTTTTCCACAGGCGTTGCTGCATTTATACAATAAAAAAATGCGTATTTTAGATTTCACCTGGTCAACCAACCAGTGTGATCTCAGTTCTGGCTGATACTATAAGTGCGTTGTCAGCTTTACGTACACATACTATACAACGTGTTGGCCTGTTTTCTGCACTGCAGGCTGTGTATTACACAGATAGCAGGAAGCTAGCAGATAACTGGGGAACAAATGCATTTAAAGTGTGTTTACCTGTGAGCCAAGGTAACATTTGACTGATCCAGCGTGATTAAGTGACGTGCAAAGCATTTATCAGCCAGCTCAAACGTGTGAATATCACACCAAGCACCCAGTGAGAGATGATGGGGTTGTGCGTCCAAGCGTGTGATAGCACGTATCACGTTGATGCATGTGTGCGTCTTAAAGTCAGCATTGTTGGCTTTGAGTTTTACCTCGTGTTTGCCCTTCATCCGACACACTCGAATGTCATTCTTGTTGGATTCCCACGTCCTTTTCTGTGTGGGAAAAACTGAGAGTTAGACATTTGATTTGTTTTTTTGGCATTTAAATTAATTTTGTTAATGCTCTATGTGTGCGTTTTTGTGTAAGTGTGTCCCAGGGTTGGGGCAATTAATTATCCATGTTCAATTACAACTTAATTACGATTACTGCGACATGCATTTTTTCAAATTACAAATATTATTTTCCCCTGAAAGTCAATTAGAACTAGAATATTTAGTGAAGATGCAGGTGCTGACCGCTGCATTAGGTTAGTATTAGCAATAGCCTAGTGTAACCATTAGCCTAGCATTAACCTTAGCCTAGCATTAGCAATAGCCTAGCGTAACCATTAGCCTAGCATTAACAATAGCCTAGCATTAACATTAGCCTAGCATTAACAATAGCCTAGTGTAACCATTAGCCTAGCATTAGTATTAGCCTAGCATTAACAATAGCCTAGCATTAACAATAGCCTAGTGTAACCATTAGCCTAGCATTAGTATTAGCCTAGCATTAACATTAGCCTAGCATTAACACTAACCTAGTGTAACCATTAGCCTAGCATTAGCATTAGCCTAGCATTCACCTTAACCTAGCATTAACAATAGCCTAGTGTAACCATTAGCCTAGCATTAACATTAGCCTAGCATTAACATTAGCCTAGCATTAACAATAACCTAGTGTAACCATTAGCCTAGCATTAGCATTAGCCTAGCATTCACCTTAACCTAGCATTAACAATAGCCTAGTGTAACCATTAGCCTAGCATTAACATTAGCCTAGCAATAACATTAGCCTAGCATTAACAATAACCTAGTGTAACCATTAGCCTAGCATTAACATTAGCCTAGCATTAACATTAGCCTAGCATTAACAATAACCTAGTGTAACCATTAGCCTAACATTAGACTTGCTTTAACATTAACCTAGCATTAACAATAGCCTAGTGTAACCATTAGCCTAGCATTAGCCTAGCATTAACACCCTAACCCATAAAACGTAACCTTCCTCTAGTGTTAGCTTCTTGTTAGCATCTCTCATGATCACGGGCCAGTTTTGACCCATGTATTAAATCAGCTGTAAAATACAATAAAAAATATAATCTATCATCTGATTTATGTTTAATCTCTTGGTTACCTTGGTTACCTTCCTAATCAATGAAAATATTGGTATTAATAATTTTGGTGTGAGCGTCTTTTTTTCTGTCAGTATAACCTTAGATTTACATTTTCTTTATAATGTTAAAATAATCCTAAAAATAAATGACTAGTGGGAAAAGTTGATATGAAACATATTTTAATAATTAACTACGTATGTGTAAGACATAGGACTGTAACATTGTTCCACAGTTTGGCATTTAATTACATTGTAATTAACAGTTTTTTGTAGAATTTCCATGAAATTCATATACATTTCCATAGAATTACAATTACAAAGTCAATTATCTGATCTCAATTATACATTTCAATTATGAATACAACAGCAACAGATTTTTATCAATTACGCGATTACAATTGTAATTGACCCTAACCCTGGTGTGTCCTACCTTGCTGTAGAACATCTCTTCTCCAGCCATGTTGTCCAACTCCACTCTGTACAAGTCATCTCTACATTTATCAAAACAGACACAATGAGATTCACCATCCGCTCATTTCATCATTTGAAAAACATTAAGTACATTTATTTTATCGTTTCCATCTGCCAGTGTTTTTTTTCTTAATAACAGTTCATCAAACCATGACAGTAAACTGTGTGAATAAAGTTGTAAATCACTTCTATTTAAGTCGTTAGTGCACAAATCCATTTGTTTTACCAATTTAGTAAAAAGTTTAAAGCTGCTGGAGAGAATAATTATTTTATTGTCTCCAGATTATTTGCTTGAGAAAAAAAAAAAGTCAAACTCATTTTAGTTCAGGGGCCACAGATTATAAGCGTTGTGAAACATTTTGTGGAATAAATTACAAAAAACTGTAGCACTTTTAAAAAAATTTGAGGTTAAAAATGGCTGCCATCATGTGATATCATCACAAGCCCTGCAAATATTGTGATTTTTGAATTGAATTTGTTTGTTTGGGGTAATCTACCCAATGATTGTTATTTTATTTTCTCCTGCAGGCCAGATTAGATGCTCTAAAGGGCCGGATTCAGCCCCCGGGCCATGAGTTTGACACATGTGGTGTAAAAAGGTTGAAAATGCTGCTCTAAAGTTTGTTTTGATCTCCGCTGTGAACCTAGGTGCATTCTGGGATGTGGAGTCCCTTTGAGCAAATGTTTTGGAAAAATTATTTAAAAACAATCATTTGTAAACAAAGAATATATATTTAATAATACATAATAATACAGTAATGATGATTACTTCATTGCTTTTGTGCTTTGGTTGGTTGGAACTGTTTGTGTCTAGTATGAATATTAATATAATATTCAAAGTTGTGTTAATTTTGACTTTAAATTCATAAATGCAAACATTGCTTTGTATGAAGAGAGCCTTTGATTTTACGTCTCAAAATTATAGTTATTTTGTTTAAAAGTTAAACCATTTCTGGGTCATTAAAATCGCCCAAGATTTTGTTTCAAAATCCTCTACTACTAATACTACTACTACTACTAATAATAATAATAATAATAATAATAATTTTAAAAAAAACCTAATATTGCTATTTCCGTTTAAGGAAGTAAATTCCATTTTTTGAGTTTTCTGTTTTCCATGATCACAGAAAACCTTGAGCAGGTGCTTTAATAATAAAAAAATAACTAGAACACTAGCGACAAACAAAAAAACTATGATTTTATTGATCATTTTTTTATTTTGTCATTTGTTCCCAGAATCCAAAGGTTTGCAAAATTCTGTCATTTTATATATTTTTTCTCTCACTTTATTTTTTGTTGATGTTTTGTGTGTTTTTGATTTAATTTTGTGTTATTTTGTCATTTTGATTATTTATCTCTCACTTTATGCATTGTAGTTGCAGTCTTGTGTATTTTTGAAGTCATTTTTTTGTTGTGTGTATTTGTGTCGTTTTGTGAATTTTAGTTTTTTGTCAATTTGCAAATTTCTCCGTCATTTTGTAAATTTTTCTTTCCAGTGAATTTTTTATTGTTGTCGTTTTGTGTGTTTTTTGGCTAATTTGGAAGTTTTTTGGAGTCATTTTTGTGTCTGTTTGTTGTCGATTTGTGAGTTTTTGTTGTTGTTTTGTAAATTTTTCATCATTTTGTAGATTTTTCTCTCATTTTGAGTTTTTTTTGTTGTCGTTTTGTATGTTTTTGTCATCATTTTTGGTATTTTTCAGCCATTGTTGTTTTTGTTTTTTGTTTTGTAAGTCCATGTTTGTTATTTTATCTTTGTGGAATCGTTTTGTGAGTTTTTTTTTTCTGTCGTTTTGTAAATGTTTGTCATTTTGTAAATTTTTCTCTCATGTGAATTTTTTGTCATTTTGTGTGTTTTTGGGCTCATTTTGTTGTCATTTTGGAATATTTTTTGTGTCTATTTGTTGTTGATTTGTGAGTTTTTGTTGTCGTTTTGTAAATTTCTCATCATTTTATAGATTTTTCTCTCATTTTTAGTTTATTTTGTTGTCGTTTTGTATATTTTTACAATCATTTTGGGTGTTTTTGTCGTGTCTAGTGTATTTTTCTATAAAGTAAAACTGAACATCTTTACTAACGTGAATAAATCACTAGTACAAGGCTGTTCTTAACATCAGTGTGTGTGTGTGTGTGTGTGTGTGTGTGTGTGTGTGTGTGTGTGTGTGTGAGAAAGAGAGAGAGAAATGTGAACAAACAGCTCTCACTTGACATTAAAAAAACGAGAGCGACAGATGGAAGCTGAGGCATCAAGTGAAAGCAAAAACATATTAATGCGAACACGTCAGCGGTGCACAGTCGGAGGCGGTTGCCGTTGGTTACCTGGCTCCGATGTAGAGCGTGCGGTTGACTTGGAGAACCGTCTGGATGTGCAGCTCCTGCCTTTGAGCTGAACGATGAGCTCTGCCCAGGAAAACCGGATACCTCCGCATCACTGACACACGCACACACACACATTAAATGCATTGCTCAGGGATTTCTCCACATTTATCTTTACGTACTGTATATATAAACATAACTCTACTAATGTTGGGACCTTGACTTGATTCTACAAAGTCGTAAAGCAAGAAAGAATTTTAAGGTTTTTGGACAAAACATCATGTTTTTGATGTTGCTGATTCATTCGTATGAATCAGAGGTGGGAAACTGTGATCAGTTGTGCACAAGAAAAACAAAATAAAAGTGTTATTGTTGACGTTTTGGGGTTTTTTGGAGTAATTTTGTGTTATTATGTCATTGTTTTGACAATTTTCTCTCATTTTGTGTAATTTTTTTGTCATCTTGTATTTTTTTTCTGTCATTTTGGTAATTTTTTTGTTGTTTTGTGTGTTACGAGTCATTTTTGTGTGTATTTGTGTCATTTCGTGAGGTTCTTTTTGTTGTTTTGCACATTTCTATGTCATTTTGTATATTTTTCTCTCGTGATTTTTTTTTGACATTTTGTGTGTTTTTGTTGTTATTTTGTCGTTTTGATTATTTTTCTCTCACTTTGGGTCTATGTTATGAATCTAGATGTGATTAATCTACGTTAACTGGCTTTAACTAATCAAACATTCCCTGTCAGACAGGAGCTGTACTACAAACACAGCACATAAAAATAGAGCATTTATGAATGGGCGTTAATTAAATTATTTATTTCTCAGGCACCAAAATCAGGGAAAATGTATCCTTAAATAAATTTTAAAAAAATCTTTCATTTATTATCTAGTGGATTGAGGTGCTTTTCTAACATATCATGACGTGTTTAAACCAATTAAACACAGGTTTTTAGGGAAAGAAGAAAATAAATATATCTTCAAATGGAAAACTGGGAACAAAATGAATCCCATGGAAATATGAAAACCTTTTGGATTTCCTGTTCACTGCTGTCCTGGTGTTATTCCACCGTTATTCCAGAACAGAGAGAGAGAGAGAGAGAGAGAGAGAGAGAGAGAGAGAGAGAGAGGCCTTATTATTCTGTGTGGCTCAAACACAGCTCCACACCAAAGCTTTGACCCCTGACCCCTGATTTCCACTTCTAGCGCGATGCAATTCATCACTGCTGAACACACACACACACACACACACACACACACACACACACACACACACACACACACACACACACACACACACACACACACACACACACACACACACACACACACACACACACACACACACACACACACACACACACACACACACACACACACACACACACACACCTACCCTCCATGGGGATGTAGCTCAGAGGACTGGGTTCCTCTGGGAATGAGCCATCAGCCAGTTGAAGCAGCAGGAGGAGACATGTGAGGGGAGGGGCTGCAGTTGCCATGGCAGCAGCGGCACACATGCACTGTAAAGAGAAAACGGTGGTGAAAAGTGTGATTGTGCACATCATAAGTGTGTGTGTGTGTGTCTGTGTGACAGATTTCTAGAATATATTTTTTAATAATTTGAGCCCATTTTTGCTTTTTCTTTTCATTTTTCTGCAACTGCACCAAACTCACCATATTTTCATCACTTTTTCTTGCCATATTTTTGCATATTTTATTGAATGTTTGCTACATTTCTCCCATTCCTGACACTTCTACATCACATTTCAATGTATTTTCTGCACATTTCTTCCACTTTTCAGACATGTTCAACACTTATAAACTCTTTCCACCACTTTTACACCTAATGTCACATATGTCGACCCATTAATGTCACTTTTATCATCTTTTCACCATATTTCATGATTATTTTTGCCAATTTAACCACATTCACGATTGTCATCATCATCATGCCCATTATTTGTCACTTTAAAGACTTTGAACCCTTTTTTAACACTTTGTCTGTTTTTATCCACTCTAATTTGCAACTTTTAACCAATTTCTGTGGTTTTTAAAATCCCATTTTACCTCCTTTTTCACCATTTTGCTCACTTTTAACCCATTTTATTTGTGATTAAAACAAGGTATTACATCTTTAAGATGACTATATACTGTATACTATGGAACAAATAATAATAAACTCCCTGGATAACAGTGGATATTACTCAGAATCATTTTTGTCTCTCTGTTGTTTTTATCATTTCATATGTTTTTCTCTCAGTTTGAGGGTTTTTTTGTCATTGTTTTGTGTTTTTCATTTTGTGTAAAATTCCTGCCATTTTGGTTCTTTTTTTGTTTTGTGTGTTACGAGTCATTTTGTGTTTATCATTTTCTTGTCATTTTGTCTTTTTGGAGTCATTTTTGGGTGTATTTGTCTCATTTTGTATTTTTTTTTTTGTTGTTTTGCAAATTTCTCTATTATTTTGGGAATTTTTCTCTCATATTTCACACTTATTTTTTGTCAAATTAAACAAACGATTTGTCATTCCCATTATTTGCCAGTTTAAACTGATTGTTCCATTATTAACACTTTGAACCCTTTTACCCACTTTTTCTGTCCGTTTTTATCTGCTTTAATTCATAACTTTTAACCAATTTCTGTGGTTTTTAAAATCCCATTTCACCACCTTTTCCACCATTTTTGGTCACTTTGAACCATTTCATTAGTGATTAAAACAATGATTTCCATCTTTAAGATGATTATAATAATAATAATAAACGTTCCTGGATAACAGTGGATATTATTCAGATGAATAAATAAATGTGGTTATCACAGATTCATAGAACAATGGACCATCATTTTACTGACTTTATGTATGGACCCCAAAAATCTCTCCCCTTTATTCCCCCTTATAGATGGTCCTGTCTCCACATGACTGTTCTTCAATGTTCATGTCTGTGTTCAACCACCTTGATACGTGTGTTTAACATTTCCCGTCAATCGGGCCAATTATTACAATTGATTTTGATTTAAATATTAGCCTTTAAACAGCCACAGTGGAGCTGAACAGCTAGTCTAGGGGTCAGACTGTGTACCTGCTACACCCACATGCTGCACATACATTTCTTAATGTGCAAACATCAACATTCACTACTTAACACAACAGTGCAAACTGTTTTTTACGGTCCAGGGTTCCATTCAATTTAAAAAAAAATTTATATTGCCATTTGAAATTAAATTTAAGACCGACTTCACAGTAAACACCACTGGGGGGGAAAACGCCACATCAATATAAACAAAAACACACAAGATGACTAGAAAAATAGCCAGAAATCAATAAAACAACAACAAAAATACAAAAAAATGAAAACCATTAAGAAACATCTTTGTTTACATTTCCGTATGTTGGTGAAAGTTGCGACAAGTATGACGTGCGTCTGCAAAGGGTCCCTCAACAACCACGTCACTGTTTGTAGTTCCACTGTCGTGATTGCACAGTGTTATGGTAAATTATATATTTGTTAAAAACAAATGATTTTGATTTGAAAAAAAATAATCATACTTATTATGTGTTAAAATTGAAGACTTTTGAAAAATTGATTTAGGACATTTTATTTAAATTTTTAGATTTATGAATTTAATGCTTTTTAAGACTTTTAAAGGATCAGTGAGAACCCTGTGGACTGATTATTAAAAAAGGAAAAATGTTAGAGGTTGTGGTTCCAGTCAGCATTAGAACAATGAGTGATCTGAGCATTAATACAGGAAAGAACAAAGAGTTTTTATAATCATTTTGTGTGTTTTCTCTCATTCTGTGTATGTTTGTTGTTGTTGTCTCATTGTGAAGCATTTTGTGCATTTCTGTAGTACTTTTGTGTATTTTGCCTGTAAAATAAATGTTTTTTGGAGTTATATTGTGTATTTCTTTTGTCTTATTGCTTGTTTGCTAGTACTGTAAGTTTGCGGAGTAATTTTTTTTAGTTTTTCTTGTCTTTTTGTGTACTTTTGGTGTCATTTTCTGTAATTTTGTACATTTTCTGGTAATTTTGTGTATTATTGTTGTCGTTTTGTTCATTTTTGTAGTAGTTTTCTGTGTTTTTATCTTGTCTTTTACTGTATTTTCCTGTAATGTTGTAATTCTTTGTATTTTTAATGTATTCTTGCTTTTGTTTTGTGTATTTTTCTGTCATTTTGCACATTTACTTTGGGGGCTGCATAAAATTAGACTAAGGGTCGCATGTCGATGTGTACGCATCAACGCTCAGAGCCAGATTTTTGATTTGGAGCCCAAGGGTCCCCCAAGAAAAAACAAAAAAACCCCAAAAGTTTGACGATACCGAATCATTGGCACATACAAATATACAAATGGGGCCCATTACCCCGTACGTGTCACAGGGACCCCATTTTTCAAATGACTACTCTTCCGTTAGTTCTTGTTAGATCAGAATTTGGTATGAATACTTTATGAATGAATATAATGACACGAGGCCCACCCCTCATTCCATTTTTTTTTTACAAATTTATGGGAACATAGTCGTGCGATATGTCGTTTCAAAGGTAATTCAACATAGATTACGATTATGCCTCGCACAGTTCGATTAGGGGCCTTTTTTCGGCCTAGTCAAATATCGCGTCAGTTGGTGGTACCGAATCATTGATACATACCAATATATAAATGGGGCTCATTACTCCATATGTGCCACAGGGGCGTCAGGGGGCCCCATTTTTCAAATGACTACTCGTCCGTTAATTCTCATTGGGCTGTAATTTGACATGGATATTCTATGAGCGGATGTCGAGAGCCTCTCAGAGACACTTTTTTACTCGGTGGAACCGAATCATTTGACGGAATTCTCACGAACGTGGGACGTGCTATTCGGCGCGGAGACGTTCCGCGGGCCGTAGTTCAACTTGTTATTTAATCCTTGCAATCAGCTCTCCCAAAGTAATAAGAAAGCTAATTCCAGCGATGTTATTTTAGTCTTGTTTTTGAATAATATGTTTAAGTTTCATTTAAGTCAAGGAAACTTCAAAGGAAACTTCAAAGGAAACTTCAAAGGAAACTTCAAAGGAAACTTCAAAGGAAACTTCAAAGGAAACTTCAAACGAAACATTAAAGCAATCAGCAGACGCCTCTAACGAAGATTGGCAGGAGATCAAAGCAATTTTACTAAGGAACGGTTGTCTGAATAAATGAAACTTATTATATAATAAGAAAGCTGTATACTTGTATACAGTATCATCTCATGAACACTGGCGTTAAACATTATAAGAAAAAGCTTTACAAATGCTAAAGACACAATATTTGACATTATCTGCATCTCAAACTGATATTAGGGATGAAATCACTTCTTTGTTGTCTAATTTTAGGGACTAAGCAGCACATGTGGTCACTGCTGATAAAACAAGTCTGGTCCTGAAAAGTGAGATTAAACAAACCATTCAGAGCTCCATCAAAGACTCTATTAAAGTCAGATTAAATCATCTGGAATATCTATGGAAGGACCAGGAGTTGAGCTTCTTTCTGCCAACATCACCTCGCTGAAGTCTCCCAGCGGTGTGTGTCACACACACACACACACACACACACACACACACACACACACACACACACACACACACACACACACACACACACACACACACACACACACACACACACACACACACACACACACACACACACACACACACACACACACACACACAGTAGAGCAGTACATGTGCATCAGCGTCAGCCACATCTCTGTGTATCTGAGTGCTTTAAAATACCAGCTGTCATCACCGTAGCAACCAACACATCCACCTCTCTACCTGCTGCTTTATCAGCGCTGAGGCTTTAAAAAAAAACTGAGAGAAAAGCAGAGAAATGAAGGGAGGGGGTAATAGAGTAATAGAGGCATGGGTGAAGGATGAAAGGGACCAAGCGGGGGTCGGGGATACATAACGCATGGCATTCACCAGGGTTTGATGGGTTAGCAGAGATATTTCTACCATTTTCAGCTTTTCTCTCAATGCTCTATCACAGTGGTTCCCAAACAGGGGTCGGTGTCAGGGTTGGGGTCTATTGTAACTGTAATCACGTAATTGATCATTAATTTCAATTATGGCATAATCATAATTGTAATTTTAAAACTGAATTGACTTTGTAATTGCCAAAGCTTTCCCACGTTTTATAATTAAAAAAAATAATAAATCTAGGGGTATACTGACACCCACACTACAAATATTAAAACCTATATTTTCATTGATTAATCAGAATCAGAAATCAGAATCAGAAATGTTTTATTTGCCATGTACAGTTTTGAGGACAGTACAAGGAATTTGACTTGGTGGTTGGTGCACAAAACAAGCAACAAAAAGAAATAAAAGAAATAAAAACAGAACAACAAAGCACAACCCAGCAACAATAATAATAATAATAATGATAAATATAAAGGATGAGGGATAAATAAAGGATAGATAGAGAATAAAGGATAAATAGGATAAATATAAATATAAATATATATATATACAGTGCAGCAGGTATCAAGCTGGTGGAGGTGGTGATCGGGTGGGGGGGGGGGGGTTCAGTGGGTGACTTGGGGTGTGTTCATGTGGATGGTGGCAGAGGGAAAGAAGCTGTTTTTGTGTCTGGAGGTTCTGGTCCTGATGGACCGAAACCTCCTACCAGAAGGGAGAGATTGAAACAGTTTATGACCGGGGTGGGAGGGGTCGGCCACAAGAAGAATAACAAGGTAATCAATAGATATGAAATAAATCAGATGATAGATATTTGTTTTTAGTGTATTTTACAGTTGATTTAGGACCTGTTAGCATTAGAGATGCTAACAGAAAGCTAACACAAGAGGAAGGCTAACTTTTAACTAGGTTATTTATTTTAGGCTCGGAAATTGTAATTCATTTTAATTGAACTTTAGTAGTTAAGAGTGTAATTGTAATTGACTTTCTAAGGATGAAAAATAATTGTAATTTAATTGCAAACTTTCCTCCTCCAAATCGGAGCCCAATCTCCATTCCGTCCTGTGTTAAACAATAACGACTTTGTACGTCCAAAGTACCTCAAACACATAATCTTGTGTTGTCTGTAGTAATAAATATAACAATATTAAAGAAAAGATGAAGGAAAGCTCTAGAAAAACCTAAATAAAGTATGAAATTAATGAAATCGAGTGGAACCTAATGTGAATACTGCAGCAACGGAATCACAACTGGCCAAATATGCTGATAAAACTATTAAAAATGACCTTAATGTGGTTAAATACATTAACCACATCTTATGGTACATACATTTCCACTACAGCAGGTATCCTTTATGGCAGGGGTGTCAAACTCAGGTTAGTTCAGGGGCCAAATCTGGACCCCTTTGATCTCAAGTGGGGCCGCAGAGTTTAGGCAGAAAAAAAGTTATTTTAAAATAATTGAGCACCCGTTTGCACTTCCACATATAAATGATCCATAAAAGTGATAAATGACTGATATCAGTCGCTGCAGGATTTTCACCTAAATTTCCTTGATTTTGAGAATTTTTTTTATTGAAAGTGTCTATTTGTACGGTTGCCGTACGGACAACACCCGGTGCTATTGGTACGTTACAGAAGTACACGTACGTAGCCTCTTAGGATTAGGATTAGGATCAGGGTTAGGATTAGGCTATAACCCAATATCACAACAATTTCTAGGGTTAAGGTTAGGGTTAGGGTAAGGTCTAGTCTTAGTTACATGACCTAAACTGATCAAGAACTGATTTATCACATGACCTAAACTAGCCAATAGGGGCGCTGCGTACGGATAGAATGTCAATTTATTGATACGGCAACCGTACGCATAGTCACTAACAATTGTATTTGATTTGGGGAAATTTGTGGAACAATTTGCAGGAGAATTGATGTATTTTGGAGTTCAACAGCTTGTGATTATTAAAAATGACAATATTGGTGAGTTTCATTGAACTTGTGAGATATCTACGTTGAACTAGTTTGTAATTTACTCAATGATTACTGTTGTCTTGCTACAAAGACGCTTTAAGGACAGTTCATTTTATCATTTTCTAAAACCAAGTCATTGGTTCAATATTTTTTGTTGTTGTTGCTATTTCTACTAAAAACCTGGGGGACAAACAGTATGTGTCATTAAATATAGGTCTATGATGCTCTGAGCGGGGCCACTAGGATGTAGTGGGAGAATACGTTAATAATCCTGCCTCTAAACTAAAGCTCCAGATTATTTTAAAAACCTGAGTTTGTTTAAGATTTGTTATTAAATCATTTTTATATGTAAATGTTGTATTTTCCTGTTTTTTTTTTTATCTGCAAACTGTGTTTCTCTGTAACATATACTAAACCTTTTTGGCAATTAGTTGATGAAGCTGCTTCATTAGAGAGTTTATTGATCAACGTCATTGATCGGTGAAGTAAACCTAAGGATGTTCTAGGCCAAGGCCGACACACTGAAACTCTGCTGTGAGGAAGGACGTGTTTTCTAACAAACTGGACAACGTACACATGGGCGTTAAACCAAATACATGTATATTAGATTGACATGTTCATGGACAAAGACAGGGAGGAGGGGGGGTAGCTGCAATAAGGGGGGATGGGGAATGGAATTATTCATCAAAACTGATATTTAAACCTTATCTTATATCAAAGATTTTGACTTAATTTGAGTGTTTTAATGAGCTAATATACAAAACGACAAGAAAAATACTCAAAACAACCACAAAAATTAACAAAATATCTATAACTGGCGGCCCTTGGTCTAATTTAGTATGCCCCCCCCAAAAAAACAGGACGACTCCAAAATACACTAAATTACTCAAATAAATGACAAAAATACACACAAAAACAGCAAAACACACAAAATGACTCCAAAATACATGAAAACTACAACAAAATACACAAAAAGGACAACAAAATTACACAAAATGGCTCAAAAAATGACAGATTGCTAATTTCTAATTTAGTATTGCCCCCAAAAACACACAGAAGGGAATCCAAACAACATGAAAATGACAAAAAAAAATATACTAAATTAGTCAAAAAACACAAAAAATGACAGAAATACTCACAAAAACAGCAAAACACACAAAAACTGACTCCAAGAAACATGAAAATTAGAAGAAAACGACAACAAAAGAATGATGTTATTTATAAGAGGTTTGAATATTGAGACTAAAAGCAGCAACGAAAGACAAAAATAAACAATGGTGATGGACACAAAAAGGAGAAAAGAAGGCAAAATATTGTGCAAGTTGTGAAATAGAATTAACTGGTGTGACCCAGACAGTGTTGTCATGGATCACATGTAATAATGGCGACTGACACGCGTCGTAATCAAGCAGCCTATTAGCGAATCGCTCGCTAACACCATGAAAATGAGCCAATTAGCTGATCATCTAGATGAACACCTGCTTTCACTTCTTATCAGTTTGTCCATTTATTTAGCAGCTCATCTACAGAGAGCTTCATTTTACAGTCTTCACTTTGCTTCGGCCACAACAGATCTAATGGACAGCGTGAGTCCAGTATATGGAACATTCTCATACTGGCAGGAGCATCTTTACTTTTCATCCCACAGAGCAAAGATCAATGTTGGCTCATCTTACTGGAGATCAGACATAGGCCACTGGCGGCCCTTTGTCTAATTTAGTATGGCCCCCAAAAACACACAAAATGACTCATGAAAATTACAAGAAAATTCACAAAAGTGACAACAAAACAACACAAAACCACTCCAGAAACATTATAAATGACAAATACACCCAAAACCAGGAAAAACATACAAAATGACTCCAAAAAAACCTGAAAAATATATGAAAATACAAAAAAGACAACTAAAATACACTTATTTACTCAAAAAACACAGAAATACACACAAAAACAACAAACACACAAAATTACTCCAAAAAACATGAAATTTACACAAAAAGGACAACAAAATACATTAAATTACAAGAAATTATACATTAGGACAACAAAAATACACAAAATTACTCCAAAAATACCAGAAATGACAGAGAAATACAGACAAAAATACACCGAATGACAATAAAATACACAAAAAAGGACAATAAAATACATTGATTTACTCCAAAAACACACAAAATAACTTTAAAGCACATAACAATTACAAGGCAATATACATAAGGTCAACAAAAATACAATAAATTACTCCAAAAACACAAAAAATGACAGAGAAATTACTATAAAAAAACATGAAAATTACAAGAAAATAAACAAAAATGTACTAAATGACTCCAAAAACACAAATAAGACAGAAAGATATGCACAAAACTCAAAGAATGACTAAAAACCACAAAATGACAAGACAATATGCAAAAATTACTTTAAAAACACACAAAATGACTCAAAAAAGCATGAAAATCACAATAAAATAGGAAAACAGAAATACACTAAATTATTCCAAAAACCAAAGAAACCTCACAAAACGACAAAAATATTTAAAATGACAAGAAGAATACATAAAATAACAACAAAAAAACACAAAATAACCACAAAAATGAACAAAACAGGCAACAACAACATGCAAAATTGACAGAAAAACACACAAAACCACAACAAAAGCAAACCTTTGTAATTTCCTGTGTTAATGCTCACATTGGTCATGAATACTGATAATAATGTGGCCCTTGGATCAGACAGTTTTGTGGCCCACGCTGTTGCAAAAGTTGCCCATCTCTGATCTTTGCAATGCACAACACGTACAGAAAGTCACATGGGCATTAAATAAAAATATGTATAAAAATATTACAGAATGGTGAGATAAGATTTGATCTGCACGGCACAGGCTGCATCAGCTATAGATATATCCTTTTGTGTGTGTGTGTGTGTGTGTGTGTGCATTACAGTGTGACAAGCATTAGATCATCCGTTTATGTCTGACATTTTATTCAAACGTTGTATCCAAACTGTTTTGTGTTACAATGCATCGAGTCACTCTCTCTCTCTCTCTCTCTGTCTCTCGCCCGCTCGCTGTTTGGCTGCTGCAGCTACTCTACTCTGAGCCTTTGTTACCGTAGCAACCAATAGCAAAGCCGGGCAGTGATGCTCCGTTGCAGTGAAAAATAAAAAAAATAAAAAAGAACGAGGAGGGCGGTTCTGCCTTCCAACACATGCACATATGAGCGAGCTCAATAACACACGCACACACACGCACGCACGCGCACACACACACACACACACACACACACACACACACACACACACACACACACACACACACACACACACACACACACACACACACACACACACACACACACACACACACACACACACACACACACACACACACACACACACACACACACACAGTATATTAGATTGACACATTCATGGACAAAGATAAAGAGGTGGGGTAGCTGCAATAAGGGGGGATGGGTTATGGAATTATTCATCACACAGAAAGGAAATAAATGTGGTACCGTATTTAAAATTGGATTAAAGAAATGTTTAAACCTCATCTTACGGGGTGGTGTGTAGCTCAGTGGGTTGAGCGCCCGCCCCACGTACGGAGGCTGTAGTTCCTCACCTGCAGCCGGTCCAGGTTCGATTCCCGGCCTGAGACTCTTTGCTGCGTGTCATTCCCTGCTCTCTCTGATCCCTCTCCTGTCAAACAACTGTCATATAAAGGCCACTAGAGCCCAAAAAATCTTACATCAAAGATTTTGACTTAATTTGAGTGTTTTAATGAGCTAATATACAGAACTACAAGAAAAAAACACAAAACAACCACAAAAATTCACAAAATATCAAAGCGGGTCATCTTACTGTAGATAATACATGGGTAACTGACTGGGTCTAATTTACTATGGCCCCCAAAAACACACAGGACTCCAAAATGAATGAAAATTGCAAGAAAATACACAAAAAGACGACAAAAACTCACATAACAACTTGAAAAGCACAACAAATGACAGAAATAGACACAAAAAGGAAATAAATGTGGCACTGTAGTTAAAAAGAACTTGTTTAATGTTTAAACCTTATCTTAAATCAATGATTTTGACTTAATTTGAGTGTTTTAATGAGTTAATGTCATGAACACAGACCTATGTTAATGCAAACAAAGATCCACAGTTAATAACAACATTAACACACAGAAAAACCATCCATGTGACACAGTCTGACAATGAAAAATACACATAAAAGAAGAACCCCTACCTGTTATAATAATGACACTACGATTTTCCATTTTTTGCAAAAGCTGGAAACAGAACGACGGGATTAAATGGTGGACTCTGTAAAAGGTGTTGAAGAGGTAAAGCCGAGGCTTAAATGTGCTGGAAAATGTGTTTGTTATTAAAGTCTCGACTGGAACTAAATCCTTTACATTTGTAACTTGGCTCTATGAGGACAGTTTGCAGGTTAAAGCAGGGAATAAAGCAGGGAATAAAGCAGGATGGCTCCAGGGGAGAAACTCAGACACGGGCTAAACTGGGAAAATAGGTCACTTTGAAAATGTACAAAGCTATCATAGAAACTATAATATTGTACGGTATTATTCTGACCAGAAACACATTTCCACTGGAAACGGAATGCATGCATTTATTCTTTAACAGGTAGAATTCCAGTTATGTCACATGACCTTCCATCCAGTGTGCGTCGGTATTTCTAAATGTAAATGTCCAGGTGTTTAGCAGCTGTTTTAAGACAATAATGAGATATAAAGGATTGGCTTCAGCTATTCCTCTTCACATTCCTTAACTGTGTCAGTGCAGAAATGTATACATTTAAATAAAAAGATCATTTCAAATAAAATTATAACAATAATAATTAATGAATTAATAAAAAAGCCTTCATTCTAATACACTTAATATGGAAAGTAATTTGAGCATACATTTATTATGAGCGATATCAACCATAGTTTAGTTACTTCTACTACCTACTAGTAGTACTGGTAAATCAAATTGATCAAAGATCATTTGCTTGGGAATAAAAAGATGTAAAAAGGTTTAAAGGTTTTGATCCCCACCGTAAACACTAAAGTTTAGAGCATTGCATTGTGGGATGTGGAGTCCTGTAAACAGATGCATAGAAGTGTTTTTTCTTCAGCAGACATGGAGGACAGTGATTTAGAGCTGTAATTAGATCGTTGTACCATGGACTCGGGACACGTTTGGTCGCTGCGCGGTAAATAAACGATCAGGTGACGTGTTTCGATTAGCGTGAGAAAGACGCACGTATGTCATTGCTATTATTTGCTGATCTAAACTAATTGTGACTTTTTTCCTGCCACTTTTGAGCCAAAAGCGACACATTGAACCTCAAATGTGGCCGTGTGACAACACCAATCACGTGACTTCAAGATGGCGGAATACAAGCTCTAAAACTGTAAAGTAGTACCGTTTCCAAGTTAATAAAATGAATATAGTGCAAAATAATGTGTTTTGTTAGGCACAGATTTCAAAGGTTTGTAAAAACAGTGTAGGATCTCTAAGTATTTCAACTGACATCGTACATGAGTTTTAGGCACGATCTCCTTTCCTCTAAAACGTTTGGACTGGTTTTGGTGGAAACACGGCAGTGAAATGTGAGCGTTAGCTTCCACATTATCCTGATCTCTGCTCGATCCACTGTGGGACGTGTAAGAGGATTTTAATGATCTGTATTGTCTCGTTGATAGATACCACAGCGCACCTTGAGAACTCCAGTGAAATCCATTGATCAAACAATTAATTGGCAGCTGAGGAAAAGTGCACATGCACACACACACACACACACACACACGCGCGCATACACACACACACGCACGCACACACACACACACTCAAAATATTGCTGTTTCAAGTCTTTATCTTATCAAGAGGAGGAAAGATATTCCCTCAAGTGGCTGCCCGTCTCTTTTGAACTCGTCTAATCAGAGTTCTGCGAATCTGTCTCTTACAGTTAAATATACCAAAACACTGTTGGTTCTATAGAGTCATTTATATGCTAATGCTAAGGTTACCTCTGTGTATGGCTTTCAAGCAGCTGCGTGCTGTTAGGGCACGAGGAATAAAGTCAAAAAGATCTGAGAGTGACAGTCAGAGGAATGAAACAGGCAGATGAAAAAGGAAGAAAGGGATGTTAAAATACGTGGAGCGAGATGAAGGAAAAGGAGAGAGCGGTGGTGGTGGTGGTGGTGGTGGTGGTGACGCAGGGACTGAAGAAGGAAGGAGTGAGTTATTCCTTTGGGTGAGCGCCATAGGTAATTAAAATAAGACGGACTGAGCTGGACTCCAGCCAAACGGAGCTCGATCTCCACTCGAAACCAACCAATCAGGCCTCCTGCGTCCTTCCTGGAACCAAATTATACTGCAAGAGAACCAATAGTGGGTGAATGCAGGGGTTACAGAACCCAATACAGCTACGAAACCCTTTAAAACTGCAGAGAACTGCACTCTACACACACACACACACACACACACTGTTTATGATGCCATGCAAAGCTGATACAAGGGCAAACGTTAACCAGTTTGACTGCAGTAAACACATATACATTCACTGCACAGCCTGGAGATGGAAGCGAGCGCATGATGAGTATGCAGCGCACACACTCAGACACATACTACGAGCACAGACTCAAACAGACACCACATCCCAGTGTGTGTGTGTGTGTGTGTGATAGTGATCATGTCTAATTACCTGACAGTGATGGGGGAGGGGGAGGGGGGGTTATCTATTAATCTGACCTGTTTTAATAAACCTTCTGGATTAAAAATTCCACTGCAAAAATCTCACATTATCATTTCTTTACAAATCAATTCTAAATTACATAGTTCTTATTGAAACTTAAAAATTTTTTTCAAAGTGTTAAAGTTTTATTTCAACTGTTTTCAGGAAATCTGCTTTGAAATTTACTTTGATCTCCTGACAACTGTCTGACTGATTGCTTTGATGAGTCTCTATGAGTTATTTTTGGGCGTGGCCAACTTCAGCATTCTCTCAGGCTGGCCACGCACTCGTAAGGATACATCAAAGCAATCAGTAGATGCCTCTGAGGAAGACTGACAGTTGGAAGTCAAAAAATGTCAGGAGATCTAAGTACATTTCAAAGCAAATTTCCTGAAAAAAGTTGTCTGAATAAATGAAATTTTAACATATTTTTTCAAAAAACAAGAGAAAATGAACCTGCTGGAATTATTAAGCATTTTCTTTTTTTTAAATTCAATTTGTTTTGCTTTAGTTTTTTTAAACATAAATACAATTTTTGTTACAATTTTAGGGATTTGTCTTCTGCTGACTTTTTATTTATCAAATTAACAACTTATTGGAGTTTGTAAATTTTTTAAAAGATTAAATTCCCATTGATTAACCTGATATTGGATGGACTCATGTTTGTAAATACACAGACTGATTTTATGTTGACGAAAATATGACTATATTTTGACATTGTTTTTGTTGTGGGTGGTTTTGATGAATGAGATGGAGTCAAGCTTTAGGGTTGTTGGTCAGATGCGGACCAGAAGAGAGTTCTGTGATTACATTGTCATTGAACGCAGCGTGAAAACAGTGACTTCCTGGTGACGATGCAGCCTGTAGGCGGGGCTAAAGAGTCCATGTGGGATGCAAGCCGTTGATTGGCTGAAAGCCTTTCACTTAATGCTTTCCTTAGGCTTGTTATTGGATGAACAACGCCTGGGTGGGCCTTAAATAAAATGGGTAGGCCTTCATTAAAATGGGTGGGCCTTGATTAAAATGGGTGGGCCTTGATTAAAATGGCGCAGTGAATGTGCGATGCTTTGGAGCCATTTTGCACATTTCGTCATGAAATGACGTGGACGTGACGTGGAAATGAGTGAACCCTAAAATGGAATTGGGGAAAATCAAATTGAAACAGAAAATCTGAGGACCCACATAAAGGTCAAAGGTGACTATGTTAAGGTTTCATTCATTCAGAAAACTGTTCCTCAGGAAATCCACTTTGATCTCCTGACATCTTTCCACCTTACGGAATTATTTTGCAGAAGTCTAGGAAACATCAAAATGATCAGCAGACGCCTTTGACTGGCAGTTGTCAGTGGAAACAGTGGATTTCCTGAGGAACAGTATTAGGGATGAGACAAGGTTATCTATATCATTCTTCCAACAAAAAATGCAGATAGTTTTTATAATGAGGAAAAAGCCTAAACGTAGCATAAGTGCAGCTAATAATAAAAAAGAAAATGATTTAACCCTCTAATGCTCCATGATATCTGGGTCTCCTGATTGGTTAGGGGCTGAAATGTAGCTCCCACTGACAAAACGTTAGTTGTGATCACTAGTGATGGTAAATTTAGCTCCTTTAGCAGAGGCCTGCTAAGAGGATCACAGCTCACAATAGGTGGTCGTCACACAAAAGATGCCATAACGCCAAAGAACGTGCACGTTTGACACACGAGCACACGTTCCAGTCACGCACAGAACCCTCAGATCCATGAATCGACATGACAGCTCCTCTGAGAGCTCTCTCTCTCTCTCTTTTCCTCACAGGTATAATAGCTTCATGCTAATTTCCTCCTCTCCTTTAAACAGCGTCTGGGCCACAGATAAAAAAAATAAAAACCCTAATAGTGAAAAGGGAAAAGTTTGCGTATAGCTTGAAAAGATAAAGGTATGATTGAAGAGTAGATTGCAGGAACTAAGGCGAGAGAGAAGATTAGCCACAACAAACTTTCATCAGACTAAAAAAAAAACATATTCTCTCTGTGAGACAAAGGACTCAGCTGCCTTCATTTCCCAATAAAAGACTTTTAAATCCCTCTGGCTAAGCTGCCATTACTAAATCCTGCTTTTGGCATAGGTGTTCACAGAATGTGTTGGAGGACAAAAACCCCCAAAAAACAGCAAAACACAAGAAGGAAGGCTAAGCTACCAAGAAGTGTTCATCCCCTCTTCATTCTGAGCAAATAAGTAAAAAGTCAAGTGTCTTAGTGGTGGTATTTGAGAAAAGGTTACTTGGTTATTTGGGACTCTTGCTTTAGCATATGTGTAAATATACAGTACAAGTGCTTTAGCGTAGCATGAGGTAGATTGTTATAGTCTATTTTTGATGCAAATTATGGGGCGCTGATTGTAAAGTTACACATGCTAAAATAAACGGCAAATTTTCGCAACATTTAGGAACAAACCACGTTTAAAAAACATGTGAATTTTTTTCCATTACTTTTGACCAGATTCACTGCAATATTTTTAGTGATATTTACTTTTCTCGTAAAAATATAATGTCAATGTTAAATCTAAATGTTAAATATTAAATTAAAATCTAATTGTTGAATCTAAATCTATTGCTAAATCCTAAATCAAAATGTTGAATCTAAATGATAAATCTTAAATGTCAAATCAAAATGTTAAATCTAAATCTAAACCTAAATGTTGAATTTAAATCTAATGCTAAATGTTAAATCAAAATGTAAAATCTAAATGCTAAATGTAAATCTTAAATGTTAAATCTTGATGTAAATTTTAAATGTTGAATCTAAATGTTAAATATTACATCTAAATCTAAATGTTAAACCTAAATGTTTAATCTAAACCTAAATGTTAAATGTAAGTCTTAAATCTTAAATCTAAATGTTAAATCTAAATCTAAACCTAAATGTTAAATCTAAACGTGAAAGGTTAAATCTAAACATTTAGCTTACATGCAAATTCACCAGAAGTATCAAAATAAAAGATTATTGACACGAACGAGCGCACGTTTACATTTAATATTTAGATTTAGATTTAACATTGTGCATTTAGATTTAACATTTATATTTAAACGTAACATTTCGATGTATATTTTAGATTTCAAATTTAACATTTAGATTTAGAATAAATATTTAGATTAAGATTTAACATTGACATTATATTTTTACTAGAAAAGTAAATATTACAAATTAAAATATTGCAGTAAATCAGGTCAAAAGTATCATAAAAAAATTAACGTGTGGTTTGTTACTAAATGTTGCAAAAAGTTGCTGTTTATTTTAGCATCTTACAATCGGCACCCACTGGCAAATAACCACAACAACAGCATCTAAGTATATATCAGTCATGGTATCTTTCACAGCAAAATTGTCTCTCAGTTAACCATGAGAAACCTACAGAACATAGTGTTTTTTGTCAGGACACACAATATATATATATATATATATATATATATATATATATATATATATGTATGTATATATATATCTGCCTCTTAAAATGTCCAAACCCCAAATATCCTGTTTATCCAATAAACCACGTGAACCTCTGTGTTAAAGAGCATCAGATGCACAGAGTGAGGGATCAGAAAAAACAGATAAAGTTGTGAAGCTGTACCTCAGGGGAGGAATCAGCAAAGATAGAGTCGTAAAGCTGAAGATGGAAGAGATGAAGTTTTTTTTACAGGCGAAATTACTGCAAGGTAATAATAACAGTGCATGTGGCTCACACAGCAACTAATCGTACATGATGCAGCCGCAACTTCACTGAGTTTATGACACCACCGTGGCTAATTTATAGCTATAAGTTGTTATGGGCAATGCTTACTTGTCTTTCCTATATCTGAACCAGACTAGAGTTACTGGTAGTCTAGCACCACTTGGTCTAATTTTGTATGGCCCTTGAAACAGACAGAAAAAACACAGATAATAAGAGAATAATATACAAAACAACAAAATACACAAAAGAAAAAAGAAAAATACATGATATGACTTCAAAAACACACAAAATAACAGAAAAATATAAAAAAAAGGACAACAAAAATACATAAAATACAAACAAAAATGTACAAAACAACTACAACATTACAAAAAACAAGTATATAAAATACAATTTTTTTTTAATTGAATATAGATTATAAAAAATATATACAAAATGACAACAAAAAAACACACAAAATGACAGAAACATACACAAGAATAAAAATACAAAACATTTATATAAATACATAAAAAATTTAGATATAAAATATAGAACAAAAAATAAAATTTACAAAAGGACAACAAAAACACAAGGAATGACAACAGAAACACACAAAATAACTCACACAAAAACAGCAATAATACACAAAATGTAAACAAAATACACAAAACAACTACAATAATACAAAAAAAAATAAAATATAAAAGATGTAACATAAAACACAAAAATTTTGAAATTTTATATAAAATATAGGCACAAAATAAAAAATATATATACAAAATGACTCCAAAAACACACATCAACAACAGAAATAGAGAAAAATATACAAGACAACAATAACAAAAATAGACGAAAAAGAAAAATACATTAACAACATTAACAGACCAAACCCTTTGTTCTTTCCTGTATTAATGCTCATATTGGTCTTTATTCTAAATGCTGACATGAATGTTGAAAATGTGGCCCCTCGGATTAGACAATTATATTTTTCTGGCCCCCACTGTGATAAAAGTGGCCCATATATGATGCCTAAAGTGAGCTGCCATAACAACCGGTCCATGCTTTTATCTCCAGCAGACTGGACTATTGTAATGGTCTTCATCAAACATCTACAGCTGGTTCAGAACGCTGCAGCTCAGGTCTGAACCAGAACAAAGAGGTCAGAACACATTAGTCCAGTTTTAAAGTCTTTACACTGGCTCCCAGTCAGCCTCAGAGGAGACTGTAAAGTTCTGCTGCTGGTTATAAATGTGTGAATGGGTTTGGTCCAGAATACATCAGTGAGATGTTAGTCAGGTATGAACCCAGCAGGTCTCTGAGATCTATGGACACAGGTCAGATAGTGGAGCCCAGAGCTCACAGTAACCATGGTGATGCTGTGTTTAGTTGTTATGCTGCAAAGAAGTGGAACAAACTGCATCAGAGCTGAAGTCAGCATCACACGTGAACATTTTTAAATCAAAGTTAAAGGAACTTTTTTCTCTACTGTATATGATTGACAGAGAGATTTATGGTCATGTTATTGATGTAATGTGTTTGTTGATGATTTTAAATGATTTTACTGATGATTTTAAATGTTCTTAATGATTGGCCTTGTGTATGAAATGCACTATACAAATAAATTTGCCTTGCCTTGCCTAAAGAAAGCATGCCTGTATGACTCCAGACACAATGGCTCTTTTTAGAATGGCTGCCCTAGGTTTACATTGTGCAGAACATGCAGGAGTAGGTCACATAGTTCACACTTAACCTTTTAAATTCATCTTGGTGCCTGGAATTCTTTGGACTCCAACGTCTCTTTTGTGCTTTTGGTTTTGCTCTGAGGAAAGTCACTAAACTTTAAAACCATAAAGAACATGTCAACATGTGGGATAAAGAGTGAAAGCACTGCCCTGTTGGCTTGTTTGATTTCTGCTAATAAAGTTTGATCACGTATAGTCCAAAGGAGGCTTGTATTGGCAACTATTACAAACTATAACAATCATTTCTGCAGCAAGAGAGAAATATCCATTATGTGCTAAATAGGTTACACTACATGTGGTGCCATCAGAATGATGATGAGTGCAGAAAAACAACAACAAGAGCTCGAGGAAAGACACTACACCAATATGTTCAAAGTCAGATCAATAATAAAGGACTACAATCTTCATGATCACTGAAAATGGACAGAAAAGAAGGAATTTATATTTTGAAATGGAGAAAACAGTTTAAAATGTTTATTTTAAATCAGGCCCAAAAATGACACAGAAATTCCTCAGTTTGGATGTTTTGGGACATTATCACACATTTACAAACTATTTATCCCAAAAAACATTTACAAACATTGGGAAAACTCCATGTTCCGCGATTTCTAGACAGCCCAAAAAAATAACATCACGCCTCCTTTCCTTCAGCCCGCCTTCATTCACACATACGCACTTTTGGTTCCTTACGCGTGGTGGGCATGTCAGCAGCCTGGACCGGAGAATACGTGAAGGAGAGAAGAACGTAACTGCAGGTGCGCAAAAAGGCGCTTAAGTCCAGGCAGGAGAATAGAGCCCTTATTTCTTAACTTATATAACTTCTAAAAAAGAAAAAAGATAACTCCAATAGTCTTTTTACTCTTTAATATAAAGTTTTAATGAAGTTATTGGCCTAAGCTCTTAGCCCAGTCTGTGTTTCGGTGGGTTAGCTTAGCTTAGTTAGCTTTAACCTAGCTTAGCTTAATTAGCTTTAACCTAACCGCTAGAGCGGACATGGGCTTGTCTATAAACGGTCACATTTACAGACCTTAGAGTCGCTGTTAGCTTATCAATAAACAGGAAGAGATTGATCACCTTTATAATAAGTGCTGACTAGGCACTGGGAGTGAGGCCCAAGACCAAAACATGCTGACTTGATAATACTGTATCATGTTTTTCTGCAGTCAGTGTCTTCTCCTCGTCCTTCTCTCTCTGCTCTGTTTCAGGTGTTGAAGCTGATGATGTCACTTCCTGATCTGTGGTTCACGGCTCAACTAGTCTGAGACACTCTGATGTTCTATCTCTCTATCCTGTTCTGTTGGTCCTTCTATCCACTAACCACAACCAGTCCACGCAGATGGCTGCCACCTCTGAACCTGGTTCTAACGGTGATTTCTTCCTGTTCAAAGGGACTTGTTTCTTCCCACTGTCACTAAATGCTTGTTCATGTGGATCTTGGGTTTTCTCTTTCTTATTATGAATTTTATATTTTGATAAGCCCATTGAGATGACTTTGTTGTAAATTGCGCTATACAAATAAAGTTGAATTGAATAGTCCAGTTTCTACTTCATTATTGTTGCTGCAGGTTCATCTGTCAATTCGTTTGTGGAACTTTGTCCTGTGGAACAAGGTTTTTAGAGACATTGTTGGCTAAATTAAGGATGTAACATGCATACAGCTCTGAGCAAAGATATATAGAAGGTATGATGAGCTACTCCTCATGAAAAACAATGTTCATCTCCGTCCACAACTTGAAAAGACGGGTGATGACGTAACCAATGTGTCGACTATTACATTCGTCTGTGACTAATTCTGTTATCGATTTTTGTCGAATATGTCGACTATTCGTTGCACCCTTAGTGGAAACTGATGGCTAAAGGCTAAAGTGAGTCATGGTTCAGGTAGACGGAGTCACATTGTTGCTGCTCAAAGTTTGCTCTTTCACACTTGTTAGGAGGATGTAAATAATTTGTCTTCAAGGGTTGAACATGAAGAAACAAGTCAAACCAATTAGATATTGACTGTAGAGTGCAGCCTTTTAAAGGCCACTCTGTAGAAAACAGCAGTATTTGTTCTTTCTTTTGCTTCGACGGTAATCACAGACAATTTGTTGCCAAACGCGTCTCGTCTCGTCTCCTCCACAGAAAAACACTGTCAAGTAATGACTCTTAACTTCCAACGTTTTCTGTCCGTCTGATCTCACAAACAGGTTGGCATTGGTCCTTTTACCACCTCTGCACTCTCATCTCTGGTGGATTTACTTTCCTCAAGGCAACCGGCAATACACTTCAATTAGATCTGATTTTATGTTTCCATACTTGAGATGCTGTTTGCAGCTTGGCATATGTAATTGAATGGTGCCTTATGTAATCAATTGAGCTGATTAATGTGTCCGTGGGTAGTTATTACGCCCTGAAGACGTCTTATGTTGCTTCCACCTGCTGCCTACTGTGTCTTGTTGTTGTCAACATCCAAATGAAATCACACAAACCAAACCTTGGTTTTTTATTTACTGAAGGGGTGAAAATTTTACAAGGGACACAAATATGACATGACTGATCTTTAACATATTGTTTTCAGGGAAAGTGTTACTCACTAAAATATATATATATATATATTAAAAAATACTAGCTTTCAAGTTCCGCTAGGTTTTTAGTAATGCAGGTTTGATTTTCGCTAAGTCACAACTCTGGGTCCCAACATTGCAAGAGGAATTTTGCAAACGTAATTTCATGCTATCTAAGCATTAAAACCATTTTCTAGTCAATTATCGCCATAAGTTTGATGCACAAAAACTTGAATGTCATTCCACACTCAGATTTTTGAAAAAAAGTAATTTTAGTTAGTGTCATAAAAAACTGGTTCCATTCCATTACCCTAATGGGTCAGTGGCTGTTTGAAAATGTCACACGCCGTACTATGCACTACAAACTCAATGACTTTATACAGTCTACTATATACTATGATTAAGATAATAACCGTTTCCACTGAGGTATACTTCCAAGTTTCCGAAGAGGCATTTGGAACCTACAGAGTTAAAAACCTGAAGCACACTGAGGCTAAATATCTCTGTTGATTCTCCATCTTTGAAAGTACTGAAAATATTTTAAGTGAAAGAGTGACCAAGTAGAATATCAATATCTGGTCATTTGATCCATAAAACTAACGGAAACACATTTCATGATGAAATTTTCAATTTTTGTGTCCGTCTCTGTCTTAAATACTTATACGTGGACGTGCAAACTAGTAGTGTTGTGTTCAAGACCACACTATCCGAGACCAAGACTTGCCCGAGACCAGAATGCACCGAGACCAAGACAAGACCAAGACTTCCGGGAGCCAAGACCGAGTCAAGACCAAGACCGAGTCAAGACCAAGACCGAGTCAAGACCAAGACCGAGACCACAAACATTTTTTTTTTTTATTTAAAAAAAAATATAAATATTATGACAAGGTTCAACAGTTAAATAACATTCTCTCTTTAGTTTTAGTTTCTTTTAACTACAGTTGACGGACAAAAAAAGTGCCTGTAAAAAATTAACTAAAACATTAAAACTACCACTGCTACTGATAAATTCACAATTATTCTACATATTTGAAAACAAGATTTTTATATCAGCTGAATGTACAGCAAGTGATTAAAAGTATTTCTGCCAAGAAATAACATGTCTGGTCACCTACACACCACAGAGTGTTTCCTCTTTGCTGTGTTTTTACAAATGTATTATTTGTGGTTCGTGAAACCAAATTTCACAACCAACATGTTTAGCTCCGCCTCTCTCACCTGCTTGTGTGCGTGTGTGTGTGAGCGTGTCACACGTCACTCAGTCACATTTAGGAAGGTTGTGGTCATTATATGGGGTGGATTAAATAATGAATAAAGGATTGTTTTATCCCATTCTTCTCCTTGTTATTATCACATTATAAAAAAGTTTAGAAATAGCAGGAATTAGTGCTGGTCGCCAACGGTCTTGAGGGAAAATCCCGAGTCTGAGACATTTAAAATTTGGTCTCGAGACCAAGACCGGTGTCGACTACTACAACACTACAAACTAGAGTATAAAGATGTTAAAAGTGGTGTTTTTTCCACCTAAAATCTGTGACCCTCTTCAAACTGCTCTCTATTTGGCCCCTGAGTGAAATAATACCATGAAATGTCTTAAAATAAGGCAATAAATGCTTTTTTTTTGCCAGATAAGACATTTCTTCTTACCAGTTAGCAAAATCAGGGATATATTACTTTAGATGAACAAAAACATCTGCCAAAAGAATGGAACATTTTGGCTGGGCGAAATTTTCATTAAGGGCAAATTTGGTAAAAAATATGTCTGGACACGATACTTTTTAACATCTTGTTTTCAATTTTACCCACTGAAATATCAAGTGTGTCTTGCTTAGTAAAGCATAAAAATCCTATAGCTTTCTAGTTCCACAAGGTTTTTTTGTATGGTTAACAATTTTCAGCACTTTTCCTTTTTCCTTTCCACTCCGTTATCATCAACCGTGTCCATGGAAACCCGAGAACAACTTTTTGATGTCCATTTTTAAAAAGGCAATGAAGGACATTAGGTATTAGAACAGGAACCATTGAGTTGTAGATGGCTGAGACCAACTTTCATGTTGTCCATTCCACTCCGTTACCAAATGTTCAACAGAAATGAGGAAGAATTCAGCACTGCTGCCATGCTGCTCAAACAGAACAGCTAACATGGAAAGTTACGTAAGCTACTCCAATCTTTATATTCCATGATTTTCGACATCCCAAATGTTCCCCCTCATGAAATGCATTTAGAATTCCTTTAGTGCTTTTTGAGAATTTGGAGTCGTGTGTTTAGGATTGCGTTGGACGGACTTCCACGGGCAGTTTGAGGGAAGCAGTCGCCGCACCTGTTGTTCGCTGCACTTGCTGCGTTGTTGTCGGGGTTAGCACCTGCTCGTGCGGCTGCTGTGTGGTTGCCTGTGTGGGCAGCGAGGGTAACAGGGAAGCCATTCACGCCCGCTCAGACTCAGACTGGCTGTCTGCGGCCCCTCGCTCCCCCTCGTCGCCTGTTCACTGTGCTTTCTGTCACCATCATAATTTTTTTTTTTTATCCCTCTGCCCAATTCCCCTGCAGCCCATATACAGATTGCAAAGTGACGCACTTTATTCCCTGTATTCCCACACTGTCGGCCTCTGTTTGTGTCTCTGTCCTCACCAACGCTTCGTCTCTTTTTCTGCCTTTCAACATAAGGAACAGCAGCTGGAGTTTTACCCTTTTGAGGTTGTGGGCATGCATGGTGTGGTAATTAAGTGGGCAATTATGGTACCGATATATTATTAGCTACTGTACAGCACAACAAATAGTGGAAGGGCAAGTTGAAATTGGACTGTATTTTGTGGTTGTAATTTAGATTTAAAAGCTGTCTTGTATAAATATTGGGAAAAAATGGCATTTTGAGTGTTTTTAAATGCAACAATATTGGAAAAATCTCAAATATTGAGAAACATAGACTGTTTCTAAGTTAAAAGTGTCTATGTCAAAGTTTATTTTTTAAAGGAATTGATGCATTTTGTAGGTTTAAAAAAAGTTATGTGCAAGTTATTGTTAATTCAAACTAATTCAACACATTTTTAAGAATTATTTTGTTTCAATCTTTGTTCCATTGTGTAGAAAATAAGGAGTGTAAATATTGTACTTAATCCAATGAAGTTTTTGCTGTTTGATCTTACATGGGCCACAGATATAAAGAAAATTAGTCATTTCAACATTGATGTGCCCAAGTTTGCACCTCCACATATAAAGGATATGTAAAATATGTAAGGAACCGACAATAGCATTAAATTAATCACCAAATATTTAAATGTCGTGACCAATTTTCATTTAATTTGGAGAAATTGTGTGTATTATATAGAGAAAAACTGCAGGATTTTGGAATAATGGAGAGTTCTTTCAACAGTTTGAAATCAAAACGATATCTGCAAGTGAATTACTTGATTATTTCAATAATGATTTTGTTTTTTCTCTCATTTTAGTCTGGAGGCCAAATTGGAAGCTCTCAGGCAGAGACTGGCCACTTTTATTACAGCTAGCCAACAAAAATGATCCCAGGGTCACATGAACAACATTCATGTCAGCATTTAGAACAAAGACCAATCTAAGCATTAACACAGGAAAAGACTAAGGGTTTGTTTTTCTTGTCATTAAATGTGTTTTTCTTGTCCTTTTGTGTATTTTTGGTGTTATTTTGTGTGTTTATGAGACATTTTCCTTTTTTTAGTTGTCATGTTGTATTTCTGGAGTCCTTTTGAAGTGCTTTTCTGTCATTATGTGTGTTTTTGTTGTTGTTTTGAGCATGTTTTTTAAGCCATTTTCTGTATTTTGCTTGTCATTTTGTATTTCTGGAGTCAGATACACATGCTTTTCTGTCATTTTATGTGTTTTTGTTGTCATTTTGTGGTTGTTTTAGTTGGCGATTTGTATTTCTGGAGTCATTTTGTGTATTTTTTTTATTTGGCTCCTGGCCTAACTTGTATCTATACCTATAATTGATGACTAAAAGATTTTCATCGCTGGCCAACCAAATCCAAAGCAAAACTTCAAACTTACATTATATATCTATGATTGCACTGAGGGGTTTTTAAGCTGTGTTTCAGCTCTTTTTTTTGTTGAGGCACCATTCAGGGTGCAAGATGAAGCATCTCAGACCCATTGCAACACGTGATATAACAATGGTGTTAAACAAAGATCTGCAAAAACAAAACATGCACACATGAAACTTTCACCTTGTCCAGGCTGAACCAAACCATGAGCGTGCACATTGCAGCAGTACATGGGCTCGCTGATAAATAAGTGTGCAGCCTTTACCTATAATATACAGACACAAATACAGACGTGTGTGTATCTGTGTCAGTGGCCCACGGTCGTTCTTCTGCTCCTGTATCAGATGTTTTTTTTATGTTGTTCTGTGTGTTTTTGAACATTTTTGTGTATTTTGGTTGCCATTTTCTGTTTTGGTTGTCATTGTGTGTGTTTTTGTTGTTGTTTTGTGTGTTTTTTTTTGTGCCATTTTGTATTTCTGGTGTCATTTTTGCGTGCTGGTCTGTCATTTGGTTGTTGTTTTGTGTTTTTGAGAATTTAGCATTTTCTAGTTGTCGATTTGTATTTCCAGAGTCATTTTTGCAGGTTTTTCTGACATTTTGTGTATTTTTGTTGTCATTTCATGTATTTCTTGAGTCATTTTGTGTATTTTTGGATTTGCCCCCCTGGCCTTCAGTTTGACATAGTGGCTTGTCGTTTTGTATTTCTGGTGTCATTTTTGCATGCTGTTCTGTCATTTAGTCATTGTTTTGTGTGTTTTTGAGCCATTTTGCATTTATTAGTTGTTGATTTGTCATTTTGAAGTGCTTTTCTGTCATTATGAGTGTTTTGTTGTTAGTTTTGAGCGTGTTTTTAGCCATTTTGTGTAATTTGCTTGTCATTGTAATTTCTGGAGGTTTTTTTTTTGTTGTGCTTTTGTATCATTTTGTGTGTTTTTAATGTTGTTTTGTGTGTTCATTTTAGTTATATTGTGTGTGTTTGGGCCATATTTCTTTTTAGTTTTTTTAGGTTTTAAGCAGGTTTTAGGCTCGGCTGTGTTTTTTTTTTTTTTTTTTTTTTGCTGAGGCACCATTCAGGGTGCAAGATGAAGCATCTCAGTGCAACACGTGATATAACAATGGTGTTAAACAAAGATCTGTAAAATAAACTATGCACACATGAAACTTTCACCTTGTCCAGGCGGAACCAAACCCTGAGCGTTCACATTGCAGCAGTGCATGGGCTCTCTGATAAATAAAAATGCGCAGCTTTGACCTATAATATACAGACCCAAATACAACAGACGCGTGTGTGTGTGTGTGTGTGTCAGTGGCCCACTCACCGCAGCAGATGGCCAGGTGTGGATGGCTGAGGGGTGGGTAGGGTAGGGGGTCGTTCTTCCTCTCCTGTGTGTGGGTAGAGGGGCTGATGATGATGATGATGAAGACGCACCGGCCGCACCTCACCTGTCTCTCCTCTCCGCGGCTCCTCGTGCGCGTCGCTGCACCATCACCGTTTATTATAGGGAGCGCGTCCCTGCTCTTCTTCTTGTGCTCTCCCAGGCAGTCTGCAGTCACTCAGTGTGCATGTGATGTGCACGCTGCTGCAGCCTAATCACGGTGTCTGGGATCCACTGTGCGTTATCCCTCCCTCCCTCCCTCTCTCTGTCACCCCATCCACCGGTGCTCCTTAAAGGAAAAATAAAGCACAGCCCTGCACAAGGGACCAGTTTCAAATGTTCTTCTTCTTCTTCTTCTGTCAGTCAAAGGTATAGTTTATCAGATCAGCCCCCCACCCTCAGCTTTAAAATCAGCAGTCAGCAAAACGTAATCCCCTTTTCTTTAATTTACAGTGTGACAACAGGGGCCATAATTCACCTCACACCCCGAAACAGAACAGAACAGCCCTGCAGTGGATCAATGACGATCTCTCTCTCTCTCTCTCTCTCTCTCTCTCTCTCTCTCTCTCTCTCTCTCTCTCTCTCTCTCTCTCTCTCTCTCTCTCTCTCTCTCTCTCTCTCTCTCTCTCTCTCTCTCTCTCTCTCTCTCATAATGATAAGGAAAGTCACACATTATTAATCCATGAACCCGTCGTTTTTTGGTTATTCCGCTTCAAAACCAAATCAAAATAACAAATAAACAGTGCTTATTTAGTTTTTCTGACTTAAAACCAAAACAAAAAAACAGAAAAACCAAAAGCGTTTTTCTGTATATATATATAAAAAAATCTTGTTCTGTTTGTTAGATATTTTATATATTTACTGGGAAATTAAAGCTAGAACTGAAGTCCACTACACCTGGTTTCCCTCCCCAGGTCCTGGACCAGGTCTCCTCACACAATAGAACTGTTTAGGATTTATTTCAGCAGTTTTCTGGTTCTGATCATGTTTTCATTCAGTCTGTGGATGTTTTAGCTCATAAAAAGCTGCTCATGTTTAAGGTTAATCGTTTTATGGTGTTGGCGATCTTAACAGTGTTACGGTCCAGATAGTATCCAGATTATAAATACATCTAACAGCAGCCATTAACAGACACGGAAGTTGATCACAAGAAATGAGGATCACCAGTAGATTCAGTACACTACCTCTGGTTCCTTTCATCACATATCGTGTGAATTTTTGGTTTTGATTTATCTTGAACTCATCAGTAATGTGACTTATGCGTTGCTCTATTTTTATTTTTATTTTTATTTTTTTTAAATCAAACCTGGAACAGAGTTAACATCTGCCCCCGTCTATGGGTCCCTCTGTGTGGTTAGCTTATAACATGAAGCTCTCGTCCATAGTTTCCCCGGAAATATCCAAATATCTCACAAACAGAAAAATATTTAATCTTAAAACAGAAAACAGACACTTTGTCTGGTTTTTTAGTTTTATTGTATTTTTGTTTTGATTTTAAGTCAGTAAAACAAAAATAATCACACAGTTTATTTGTTGGTTTTATAATCTAATACCTAATTAATATATTATTTTTCCTAATTTATTTCACGTTTCTTCTTCCTAATATATATATATACATTAAGATTTTAAATTATATATGTATATAAATTAGGAACATATAATATTTTAGGGAAACATATAAATGAGGTATTACATTTTACTTTTGTCCTTCATTCTCTACTTTCTTCTCCTTAAAAATGATAACACAACTATTAAATAGCCTTTTCGTGTTGTGTTATTATGTATACTTCATAATTCATGTCACGAAAAACCTGTAAAAAACATTTTAAAAAAAGTATAGGCATGAATTTCCATTGTGCTACTTTATACTCCTGCCCGGTAGGGGGCGTTAAGGTGCATCCATGGTGGCGTCTGCTCGCTAATTCCCAGAAAAAGATCCATAGTCGGACAGTTGTAGAAAATATATATATATTAAAAAATCAGTTAGCTATGAACCGGAGCTAGCTAGCCTTAGGTACGTGTCGGCTTATTTAATCACAACCATCCATGTCAAAACACAAAAGGGATTTACGTACACTTCTGCTGCCTCGCTGCTTACATTGGTGCCCAACGTCGTGCTGTAAATCGGTGAGTATCCAGCAGCTTTCATAGCACCGTGCTAGGCAGCTAGCCGCCTTTGCTTGCTAGCTTCCTAGCTTAAAGCTCAGTGATGGAGATGTGAGAGATGGTTGACATTATTATTATTATTTTTTTGGACAACAGCTGGACTCTTTTCACACTTTCATCCCACAGACCTCGTAGTGATCAGGGATGTTTAGTGTTTTAGTTAGCCGTTAATGCTAACGTCAGGGGTAACCATTGTTAACCACGTAGCTTGTGTTAGCGCATCAGCCTGTGTTTACTGACAGCATGTAATTACAATCATTAGTTACACCCGTGATTTAGACATTCTAATCACTAATCACCTCCAGCTTGTGATCACATTTCCCCCTGCTGTGATACTTAAGCATAATACAAATGTGACATAGTTACCAGTCAATGTTGTGCTAACATTTAATCATCATTCAAATCATTTACATACTTTAAAAAAAAAAAACATTAATTCCACCCCTATATTTGTGTACATGTTAATTTGAGAATATATTATTTTTTTGCTATGTTATGCTGAGTCATTATCATAGGATAACTTGCTATTAATCTAGTATGGTCAAAACAACAATGACCCACAGTACGACCTTCACAATAAAGGCACAGTGTGGCTGGATGAGACTGAACTGGTGGTATAGTGTTTTTCAACCTTGGGGTCGGGACCCCGCGTGGGGCTGAAATGTCTAGTAATTGATTAAAAAACAAAACAAAAAAAAAAAATATATATATATATATATATATATATATATATATATATATCTTATTATTATTATTTGTATTTTTCAAAATAAAACACAAATATTAAACTAATATTAGTTAAATGTATTTAAAATAACATCTGAGCTGGCTTCTAGAAAAAAAATGTCTTTAGCATCGCCAAAAATTCTTGACATCAAAATGGGGTCACAATCCTAAAAAGGTGGGAACCACTGGTGTAATATCTAAACCACAATGATATGAAAATAGTATTTCCAGTTACAGAGATAAAAGACATTTACCCTTCAATGTATCTACTGTGCTGCTGTTCTGATTATTAAACATTACCAGATTCATCAAATTTAATCTGTTTTTTATTTTATAATAACAATAACAACTTTAATTTGTAAAGCACTTTACATTTAGCAGCATTCTCAAAGTTCTCCACAAATAGGGGCAGAAAAAGTTAAACATATAGATTCATTAAAGCAATAATGAAACCAACAGTGAATAAAATCAATAAAACATAATTAGGAGAATTGCATTGTTTCATCATCACACTTTTTTATATTGCTGATGTTAGCATTGATTTATTAAATATTCTCTACATTAAGGAGACTTTAGTAAAAAAAAAGAAAATGGGCAAAATAATGTTTTTTTATGTTCTAGTTAATTTGGTACAGCTGTTGCAAATAACGGTGTACCGATGTGTTATTAATGTCAGATATCGATCCAACATCAGCAAAAAAACTGCATGTAAAACCTCTGATATCAGTAAATTGAGGATATGCTTATTTTTAGGTTAAACTAGTGTTTATTTTGCACTTTAAAATATATATTTTTTAGTTTTATGGGATTTCTAAGTGTTTTCTAATGTATCTTCATTTTATTCAGTTGTAGAAACTTCTTATGGATAAGGATACATTTTATAACGTTCCATACGACAAAATAAAATGATGAATAACAGTGATGTTGATACGTTTTCAATGTAGTGAGTCCCGGGACCCACAGGTGGTGATTTGTGTGGGTCCATGGGAAATTCAATGGGTCCCCAATAAAAAAAAATATTTCTTTCTATTTCTTATATTCTTCTATTTCTTAAATTGTAGTGTTAAACTATCTTAATGGTGGTATGATATGGCTATAATTAGCAGATATATTCATGTATGTTCAAAATGCGTCTGAAATTAAACAAATACAATTTAAAATCTCAAAAGTTTATTGCACAAAAACTGTCACAGTGGCAGGTTTTATTGCACTTTTGTAGCAACATAAAATAGCACCAAAATAAATGACTAAAATTCAAATGAAAACAAAATGGTGTCTGTTGAGAAAATAAAATGATGCAGATATGTTTGTGGTGTATTGTAAGCAGCTAGTTAACTTGCTAGTTGTTGTTGTAGCGGCTAACCTAGCATGTACACAAGGGGATCATGTGTGCGCTGATTTAATGCGTAAAGGAATCCGCTGACGGCTAGGTTTCTTTTGCTAGTTACTGTGATTTTAAACATAAGTTGTTGTTTATAATGTAATCATACCTAGCAACATCACTGCTTACTACTAAGAAGTTTGTATCTTTGACTTAGGGCCCTATTAAATCCGTTTTATTTTTTTTTCCAAACTTCGTTTTATTTTTTTCCACTTCAATTTTTTTTATTCCGTTTTTTAAGAATATTTATCATTTTTTAAAGAAAATATTAGTTTTTAACTCCTAAATACTAATAAATAAATCATAATTAAACAAAAAATTGTCAAAAATAAGGGAGATACAATTAAAAGGTAGATATAATTTGTAGTGTCATTTATTAGTCTGAATGCTCCTTTTTAATGATTTATATGTCATATAAAGATGTATGACGCAGCATTAATGTCACCATATTTCCTCTCAGTGATCAATGATTTACTGAATCTGATCAGGTTTAATGATTAAGTTTTGATCAACTTAGTTTAAATGAACCGAATTTAAATGATCATATATTATATTGTTAGAATGTAAAATTCTAATAACGTTTTTCCAACGGACTTTTATTTTGTAAACCTACAAGACACGGATAAAAGGCTGGAATAAAAAGAACTAAAGGACAACACGGACTGAGTTATTCTGAGTTAACCTGACACAATAGTTTGAACACTGAGCAAGGGAAGATGATTTAAGCTGATCACGTTCTCACGGAGCACCGCGGCGCTACACGGAAAACGGACCGAGCTTTCAGGGGGGAGGGCGGTGCACCTAATAAGCGGCATTTTGCATCAGTAAATTTAATTCAGAATTGTCTTTCTGGTTAGACTTTATCGAGTTAAAAATATCGAGATTTATATCGTATATCAATACTTTGATGAAAAAATTATGAATAATGAATTTAGGTTCATATTGCCCAGCTCTGCTAAATTTTGACTCCAAAAATAATGTTTAGGGTTTATTTTTGTACGTAGTTTACATTCACCCACTCATTATTAGGAACTGCTGGAATTGTATCAACTTTTTTCATGTCATGGATGGATGTAATTGTTTGATGTAGTTTTATTTTTTCTCCAGTTGGCTCAGTGAGAGGAACTTCACCTCAGCGCCCTCAGGAATTCTGATTGAAGGTACGGCGACTTCTTCTGATGCATGTATAAATGAGTGACTAATCTATGAAAGCAATGATAATATAATTATTACTAGGGTTGCAAAGAGGTGGAACGTTTTGGGTAAATTTCCACAGGAACTTAGGGTCGGGAATTTAGGGAATATTGAAAATTATTAACATTTTATGGTAATTTGAAATGTGTTTTTTAAGATAGGGCTGGGCGATATATCGAGATTCAAGATACCTTATTTTTGGGACTATAAGGCGCACCGGATTATAAGGCGCATTATCAATGAATGGGTTTGACCGGGTTTGTTTTCATACATAAGGCGCACCGGACTATATGGTGCACCGGTGTGTTGTTATTATTATTATTATTATTAAGGCTCAATAAGCGAAACAAAATAGTCAGATAAGTCAAACTTTATTCAACCTATTAACAATAATTCTCAACATTGTTCAGGTTTAACACATAAAATATAGAACATTACACTCACTTTTTCAGTTCAGCATGTTGAAGCACAGTACTGGTACATATCACTCCACGAGGCGTCTGACTACGGTAGCCCTGAAGCGCCAAAAATCCATCAAGCGGTGCAGCTTCATAGTTTACTAAAGTTGTACTAAAACATTTTGACATATTAATTTCATACATAAGGCGCACTGTCGATTTTTGAGAAAATTAAAGGATTTTAAGTGCGCCTTGTAGTCCGAAAAATACGGTATATGGTGTTTTTCTATTTTGGCGATATAAAAAATTACAATATCGCCTATATCAATATATATATCTATAGATAGATATATATATATCTATAGATATATATATAATTTTTATTGCTCATTTTGTTTTAAAACACTTGTTTTAAGAGTTGCTGCTTTCTTTACTTCTCAGAACAGCATTAAAAGCAAACTTAGATGAATTCTGAGTGTGTCCTAACCCAGATCTTCCTCTAAACAAGCCACACTACATAATTCACTCACTCGTGCTGTCTCTTACAGGAGAAAAAGCCAAAAGTGGCACATATTGTGCAACTCTTTGTTAATAAATGTGTCTGTGTGGTATTATGAACCAGCAAATTGAACCCTGAATTGTCTTTCTGGTCAGACTTCATTTGAATTAAAATGATCAAGATTTATATCGTATATCGCCATTTTGAGAAAAACATTAAGATATGAGTTTTGGTCCTATTTTATGTGTATTATTTTGAATGGATGTTATTTATGTTTGAATGTGAAAACGTTGTTTAAATTTACTCCCAATTTCAGGTAAATTTAAAAAATGAATTCCCATTTATGGCTTTTGCCTAAATTCCCAAGCTTAAAGTCTGTGTAAAGCAGAAATAAATGTGTGTTATGAGTTTGTCTCACCACAGAAACATGTCATTGACCACTGAGACACATTTGAAAGATAAAAAACAATTGCTAAGTATATAAAATTAGGTCTCAAAATCATTGAAAAACAAGCACTTCTCTCTGCTCTGAAACACTGGGGGTGTGTCAGTTAGAGGCGCTGGAACCACGCCAACGCACGGGAAGGGCACCACCTCCGTGAACACTAACCCTATGGGAGAGAGCAGTGTGAAAGACCAAAAGATTGCGCCCGCTGGAGGCCGCGGAAGTTTGGTGTGCTTCAGCAGCAGGGTCGGGTTAATGCTATTGACGTAACGCAGCTATGATTTCTGACCCGCCCATGTAATTCTGAGCGCAGACATTTGAAACACAGTTTGTGAATCCTAGCTCCACAATTACATTATAAATGTTTGAATGGCTTTTTACATGTCTTAAGGAATACATTTATAACCTATTTATTGTGTTTAGAAGAAAATGGCGTTACACGGTCTTTAAGTTGGTGTGGATATTTAGCGCGTAATTTTCCGCCCCTTTACAACCATAATGGTTTCTGTTAAACATCGTTTAAGCTGTAATCCTGTCGTACTTACTTGTATTGTCCCTATCTGTCAATCTCACTAACAGCCTGTGATTTTCAGTGTAAAGGTCTCTAGTTGACAGTTAAAATGATGCTTTTTACTCACAGCCCCCGAATGTGCAGTTAATAATAATTTTTCTGTAGTTCTCTTTCCTTCCACTACCTAATAATTATTGTGGCTCCGCCCACTCTGCCACTCTGTGTCTGTGCAGGAAGATGAACGGCCTGTCTATACGAGAGCTCTGCTGCCTGTTCTGCTGCCCCCCGTGCCCCAGTCGCATCGCAGCCAAGTTGGCTTTCCTCCCCCCAGAGCCCACCTACGCTCTCCTCCCCGACCCAGATCCAGTTCCCGGGTCTGGATCTGCCCCCGGCTCCACCTCGGGGTCGGCCCCGCCTTCTTCTCTGGGAGCCCCGGGTCTGCGGGCCAGACTGGGAGCTGGTAGTGGAGCAGACAGAGGAGGTGGAGGTAGCGGTGGAGGAGGAGGAGGAGGAGGTGGTGGTGCTAGTGGGGGGCCGAGTGGAGGTGGGAGCATCGGTGTTACTGGGAGCAGTATTGGGGTGGAGGGGCGGTGGAAGCTCCACCTCACAGAGAGAGCAGAGTTCCAGTATTCACAGAGAGAGCTGGACGTCACCGACGTCTTCTTGACCAGGTCCAGTCGAGGGAACCGGGTCGGATGCATGTACATTCGATGTGCTCCCAATGCCAGGTGAGACATCCAACCTTTCAACTCACTCAGTGTCATTGACGAGATAACTCGTCATTTGCGTTTTTTCACGGGGATTACTAGAAAACACCCTGGCGGAGGTCCCTCATCAATATCTAAACTGTGGGGGGTTGTAGTGACCAAAACAGAAATTGTTTAAAAGTTGCAAATTAGAGAGGGGCAAAAACAGACAGTGGTAAATAAATCTGTGAACTGTTTGTTTATGGTTATTCCATTTTAAAACCAAATCAAAATAAGAAATAAACAGTGTGGTAATTTTGTTTTACTGATTTGAAACCAAAACACAAATACAGAAATGACAAAAATCAGATAATCAGCATTTTTCAGTTTTAAAATTAAAATATTAATGGTGAAATCTTGTTCTGTTTGTGAGATATTTGGATATTTACGGGGAAATTAGAGCGAGATCTGAAGCACGTCACATTCTGTCAGAGCGAACAGGACCAGAGCTGAAGTCCACTACACCTGGTTTCCCTCCCCAGGTCCTGGACCAGGTCTCCTCACACAATAGAACTGTTTAGGATTTATTTCAGCAGTTTTCTGGTTCTGATCATGTTTTTATTCAGTCTGTGGATGTTTTAGCTCATAAAAAGCTGCTCACGTTTATGTTGTTTTATGGTGTTATGGTCTAAGTAGTATCTAGATAATCTGGTGACTGACTATCAACTGTGTGGCTGATGTGAGGAACAATAGACTTTTGCAAAAGCAGTTCTTTTTTGAGGACAGCAAAAATGTTTTTTTGCATTTCTTGTTTTAATATCCGTCGCCACTAATGGCAGCCGTCAACTCACATGGGAGTTGATCAGAAGAAACGAGTAGTAGTTTGGGATTGGATCCTGGTCTGTCTATGTGTCATTGGTCGACTTCCATGGCAGCCCAGTCCCATTGGTGTGTAAATGTTAGTATTGTAAAGTGCTTTGAGACTACTTCAGTGTAGCGATAAAGTGCTGTATGAATTAATTCCATTTATAAGTGCTGAAAATGGAAAAAATGTGCAGAAAATGCATTGAATTTTGATGAAGTGTCAGAAATGGGAGTAATGTAGCAAAAATACATTAAAAGGAGCCAAAATATGGCAAGAAAAAGTGATGAAAATAGGTTAAAATATGTTAAGTTTGGTGTAGTTGCAGAAAAATGGTAAAAAACAAGCAAAAATAGGCTCAAATTGTTCAAAAAATATTCTTAGCATCTGGCGACGCCCTTCCAGTGTCTGGCGACTCCAAGGTTGAGAAACCCTGCAGTTTCTAATCTGTGTTTTGACCTTCAGGTTTACCGTGCTGTTCTCACATGGTAACGCGGTGGACCTGGGCCAGATGAGCAGCTTCTACATCGGCTTGGGGACGCGCATCAACTGCAACATCTTCTCCTACGACTACTCAGGCTACGGCGTCAGCACGGGAAAACCGTCAGAAAAGAACCTGTACGCTGACATTGACGCCGCCTGGCACGCTCTGCGCTCCCGGTAAGATCCTAGATTAGTGTGTTTAGTTGGATATGTAAAGATAAACTAGCAATAGCTTCAATAACTCACAGAGATGGAGTAGCTTCATGACAAGCAGAGCAATGCACTCCCTAAGTGTCATATTCATATTCAACATGTCTCAAACAACAACGCATATCGTTTTTTCACTATCAGTGCAGAAACCGATGCCAATATTGCCTGATTATTTTCCCCCTCACAAAGTGTGGACGGGGGTTATAGGTTTGAGCTCCGTTCGTCCGAGTTAAAGGGGACAGCTTTTCTCAGAAACTGTTGAAGATAGGATGACCAAATTTGGTATGTGGCTTCAGGGTATCAATACCTTGATGGAGTTCAAAAATAATATTTTTTTCCGGAGGTATTGCCCTTGTTCCGTTTTGAGGTATCTTCAAAGGGTGCAGTTTTTTTAAAAGCTTTTTAAGATAGTAATTTTATATTCTGATGTGATAATATTTTCTTATGATTACATCTAAGTTCTTAGATTTAGGACTTTTAGGAAAAGGTTGTGAGTTATAATGACAAACAATCTGGCGGGGGATGTTGATGATTATGTCTTTTTGTTACATTTAATGGCAAATATCGTTAGATAAACTCTGCCACATCCAGTGTGATTTGTTCTCGATGTGTTTCCCAAAGCAAAAAAGCAAAACTAAACCAAAGTTTGTAAAAACCTATTTGGAAAGAGAGAAACCTGAAACATCCTGGATTGCACGAAAGGCGACTTTTAAGTGACAGTAACCGTTTCAATGTGAACCATAAATGGAAACTAATTATAATATGGAACTAAGACTCATAACAACTAATATTAAAGTTTTTTTAAATTTAAATTTCTCGGGCAGTGTTTCTCAAAAAAAGATGTTATGACATTTCATAGTGCTGCACGATTTGGGGAAATTGTGCGATTGTGATTATGGTAAACAATATTGCGATTGCAATTTGATAAATGGTGTAATGACACTTCTTATCCGGTTAAAAAAACATACATGGTAGGGCTCATTTAACTTAAAACACACAAGTATAATTGAATTAAAGATTTTTAAGTAATGTCTTCACATTTGTTTTCCCCTAAAAAAAATTTAAGAGCAAAGACAATAGTAATATGGCATTACTGTAAACCTAAGGTATTTCTATATAAAAATATTATATTATACAGTCCTATCAGAAAAAAAGGCAAATATTAATTAATTGTGCGCCATTAATTTATTATTTAAGTGTGACTGAGACCTTTACCTAAACTACAGTGTAATTTAATTGTGAAATATTGGTGGGACGGTGTTGTGGGAAAACTCGTCAACTTGCAAGGTTCATGTTAGCGCTGTAAATAAGCTAATGTTACAAACAAAAAAAGAAGATGATACAAAGAAGCAGAAGAAGACATTTCAACTTAACATGGAAAGATGACTCAAATTAAAAAAAAACATTTTTCTGAAAGCTACTGCATCTCTTTTGTTTCGTAATGTTCAGAAGTCGCTGCAGAGGCATGATGTTTTGTCATGGAAGTTTCAACTTAATGCTTTTATTTGCTTCAAAGAGTGAATAAATGCAATTTAAAATGCAGTTATTGCTGTTTTCATCAAGTTTCACGGTCCCCACTGCCCTATAAAGCTGTACCAGGAGTGTTTATCCAGCTGTTTTTAGAGGCTCTCTGCAGAGGTTGATGATGACACCTATATGTAGCATGGCTTTTAGTTTGTAAACATGATTTTGTGAGTTGTGTGCCTCTGTTTGTCAGGTATGGCATCAGCCCAGAGAACATCATCCTGTACGGACAGAGCATCGGCACGGTGCCCACGGTGGACTTGGCGTCACGCTTTGAGTGCGCTGCGGTGGTGCTACACTCTCCTCTCACTTCTGGAATGAGAGTAGCTTTTCCTGACACCAAGAAAACCTACTGTTTCGACGCTTTTCCAAAGTAAGTTTCTCCCTCTGAGATGCAAAATGCCATCTGTGGGAATTGGCAGTCACTCTTTTTTCAATATTTTGGAAAAAACAAGGTCCAATATTTTTTGTTATTATTCATGTTGTGAGTTTAAAGCCAGAATTCTGAGATTAAAGTTGAAATTCTGAGAAAAAAGTCAGAATTTTAATTCTGAGTTCAAAGTCAAAATTCTGAGAAAAAAAATTCAAAATGCTGAGTTTACAGTTGGAATTCTGTGATTAAAGTCAGAATTCTAATTCTAGGAGTTATGACTTCAATCTCAGAATTCTGAGCGAAAACTTAATTCTGGGAATAAAGTCAGTTCTGACTTTTTTCTTCACAATTCTGACTTAAACTAAGAATTCTGACTTTTTCCTCAGAACATTATTGATAAAAAGAATATTAGACCTTGTTTTTTTTCTTTTTTCAGTGACCCTAATCCTCCTAAGCTATTTAATTTTCAGATGCTAATCAACCTTTTCTTTTTTATTCACTCTATTCCAGCATTGAGAAGGTGTCAAAGATCCCTTCTCCCGTGCTCATCATCCACGGCACAGAGGACGAGGTGATCGACTTCTCCCACGGCCTGGCCCTGTTCGAGCGCTGCCCCAAGGCCGTGGAGCCGCTGTGGGTGGAGGGAGCCGGCCACAACGACATAGAGCTTTACAGTCAGTACCTGGAGAGGCTACGGCGCTTCATCAACCAGGACCTGGCTGCACAGCACGCCTGAGAAACCAACAAAAAACTAGTGTGTGCGACCGCGCGTGTGTGTGTGTGCATGGATGGATGTGGGGGGAAAAAAAAGAAGCATGTTTGATTGAGAATAGACCCTAATGAAGGAATGCGTGATTTTATAACATCTGTGCGTCTTTGAAGCAGCAAAAACCTTCAGGTTTACACAGACGACGACTACAGAACCCATGTTGTTCCGGTTTTTAGGACGGGAACATTTCTTAACCCACAATAACAAAAGCGTATCATCCGGTTTTTAACAAGGGAGGTGTTGATTTTTTTGGAAACACAAATACAATTTACAAAAAAGTACTGACACACCCTGCGATGTCGTTAAGGCACACAGACGTTAACGCTAACGTGTATATTTGGTTCTGCGCGTCAGTATGTGCGAGCGCGTACTGATGGAAATGAAGGACATCCTGATGACTTGGACAGCTACATGCTGTAGAGACTTATTGATATCAGTGGAGATTTTTTGTTGTTATTTTATGATAATTACCGTATGTATGAAGAATACCTCCGCAGCTCGACCAGTTTCTCTCTCTCTCCGGTGAACAAGCGCTGGTCGAGCTCGTGCCCTGCAGCCTCCTCCACACTCTGTTTACCTTTTGATGGAAGTCAGGGCATTTATTTTTATGTTTCCAAGTTGATTTCAAGCTAAAACTTAACCCGACTTGAGGTTTTTTATTTTAAGGGTGGCTCTGTACTGCCCCCTGGTGTATTATATTATAGTGGAAGGAGGACAAAAAAGGATTTTGTTTGCAAACCATTTGCTGTTTTTGACAGGCAGCTGGGAGTCTCCTGTACGGTGAACGTTTTAGGACATTCTCAGGTCTCAGAGTGCGGTTTCAGGAAAAGCTGCCTCAGGCTTCAAAATAAGTCATCAGACAAAGCGGCCTCAAAAATACCCGTTTCTGGCCGTAAAACACAACATGACGTATTTTGGAAAATAAAAACCAAACATTCTGAGAAAAGTCAGAATTTCAAGTTTAAAATTAGAAATCTGAGATTAAAGTCAGAATTCTGTGATTAATCAGAATTCTGAGATCAAAGTCAGAATTTTGTGAAAAAAGTCAGAATTCTGAGGTTGATATATCGTAGGTATATGTTAACATTTAAAAACTAAAAGGAAAGAACAGCTTTTCAACTTTGTTATACGGCATGAGGCTGTCGAGTCTGATGACTTTTATTTTGAAGCCTGAGGCCGTTTCATTGGTTGGAGGTTTTGCAGAGACATGAGTCAATTTGGTCTGACCAATGACAGAGGTTTTCCTGATATCTGATACCTCATTGAGACCTGAAGATGTCCTAAAATGTTGTACACCGTACCCCTCAGATCTTTCCTCACATAATTGCTGAATCATCTTTGTGGGGAAAGCTCAGATTTTCCTGTATGTCTGTGGTAAAATCGAAGGCCGAATTCCATAAATCTCGCTCTCAGAATTTTAAGTCTTCTCGTCAATGTCCTTTGATCTTAACCGGCTTTTATCAGTACGCTGCTGCCCCTTTAATATCCAGATAAGGGACTTAAAGAAAAAGCTGTCTGAGTGCGTTAACTCGGTAGGAGCAGGATTTAGGGGAAATTGAATTTTTTTTTGTGAACGCAGGCCACATGCAGATTTACTTTAGAGCCACATGGAAGGATTCACACCACTCTTCTGCAAACACTTTAAAAAAGTGACACCACGTGAAAAATGACACCTGTGTAGTAGTAATGGAAGATTGGGTTAATTAGTTTTTTGAAGCAAATGCTAGACTTAAAAATGTGCTGCTGAACTCTGACACTTTTGGAGGTGAGGGAAAATGCCGTTTTAGCAACTTATCATTAACTAAGATCAAAGCAACTTATCTGTGTTTATTTTGTATTCATGTCATTCTCAGCACCCATACGATGAAGGATTATTTGCGTAATAATTCCAGCAAGTTATTTTTGAATATAAGGGTTAGTCCATTCAGGCAACTGTTTTTCAGGATATTTACTTTGATCTCCTGAGAATTTACTTTGATCCCCTGACATGTGACTTCATCATCAGCACCACCTCAGAAACCGCCGACTCACGCACACCATACACCAGCCAGTATTTCACCTTCTCCCTTCGAATATGCTTTATGGCAACAGGCTTGGAGTCAAACTGTCAAAACCACCTTCCCCAAGAGCAGATTGTGCTCCTCGTAAAAATCTTCAAAGTTCTCTCTGTTTCTGATCCAAGTTTCTGTATTTTCTCTTGTACCGTCGAAGAGGGGGAATGGTGAATCTTCAGGTGCAGGGTCTGACGATTGACTTTGATCCCCTGACTTTTTTTTTGATTGATAATTTATTTATATTTTATTTACATGTTTACAGTTTAAATATATGTTTGTACACATTGTGCACACAGACACTGGTGTTGAAGTTCATGGAGTTTTTTTAAACTTTGAACCATTGGTGATTCTGGAGGTCCTTTAAACGCAGTGGAAGGTCAGGGTCTAGCCTCAGGCACTGCCTCGCGAAGTGATTTCCCACATGAGAGAAATAGTTTATGGTACATTTTTATCTTTTGACATGATCCAATGTATCAAACATGTCCTAAGTGTACAGATATAAAGGAGTCTGATCTGCCACATCGTGGTTTGTACAACCTGGTACTCTCTACGAATGAGTAACTCCAGTAGGGCAAAGGGGAGTGTACCAACAAAGTTATTATAGGGCATGTCTTTGACCCAATCACCACAGCTGAAGTCGATCTTGGTAAATGGACTTAATTTATATAACGCTTTATCCATACACTTTAGTCTCAAAGCGCTTTACAATATCAGCTCATTCACTCATTCACACACCAATGGGACTGAGCTGCCATGCAAGGCGCTAATCGACCACTGGAAGCAACTTGGGGTTCAGTGTCTTGCCCAACCTCTCGATCAGAAGACGACCCCTCTACCACCTGAGCCACGGTCACCCTCTGCAGAGGTTGTTCCATTGGTGGAGGAAATTAGGATGTTTTCTGCTTTTATGTCCCTGTGGAATACCCTATTTTTATGCATAATGACAGCTGCATTAATGACTTGCTTAATGATATCCCTGACTTCATGTTCCTGCATCTCCTGGTTATTCATTGCGCTGTAGTCACAAAGATTCAAGGCATTGTCAGGACGTTTCATTATTATGAGAACCTCATCTTGAAGCTCAATAACCTCAGCCAACACAATGATTGCAGGGTTATATAGGCTGCCTCTGCCAAGGTAACCAGCCGCCTTCATCATCAGCGCCACCTTAGAAACCGCCGACTCACGCACAACAAACACCCGTCAGTATGTTGTGCTTTATGGCAAGAGGCTTGGAGTCAAACAGGCGATGACCTGCAGACACACTCCCAAAACCGCCTTCACCAAGCAGATTGTGCTCCTCGTAATAAGTCCAAGTTTCTATATTTTCCCTTGTTTTGTCTAAGGGGGAATCTTGAATCTTCAGGTGCAGGGTCTGACAATTGACTGATCTCCTGACAATTGACTTTAATCTCTGGACAATTGACTTTGATCTCCTGTCAATTGACTTTGATCCCCTGACAATAGACTTTAATCTCTGGACAATTGATTTTGATCTCCTGTCAATTGACTTTGATCTCCTGACATGTTCCACCTGGCATTTGACAGTCAAAACATGTCAGGAGACCAAAGTCAATTTACTAAAAAACAGTTGCCTGAATAAATGAAACCTTAACACATTAATGATTATTTACATTGATATTGACATTGTCTAAACTTACCCTGGTGCAATGTATATTCATAGTCTTATTCCCATGTGATTAGTTTACTTGTTTTTTCTTCTGTGATTATTCCAGCTGTGTTTGTCACAGTTTTAGGGCCGTTAGAAGTGATCATGAGATCAAAATGTACAGGAGCTCTCTTATGTGTGGCACAAGCCATATTTGAGCCTCTCACTGTCGGGTGTGGTGCAGGTTCCACCACACACTTACACACACACACACACTTACTTACACACTGTTGTATACAGTATAGACAAAAGCAGGTCTTAAGTTTAGCACTATTGTACAAAGCTCCCAAAGTGTAATAATGAGGGTATGAAATGTTAGTCTGTCTGTGTGTGTGTGTGTGTCCTCTTCATGATCATAGACTGTGTTCTTCAGGCCAGCATTTAGTACTTTTCTGACCTTGTTGCGACCTGAAGGAAGTACGAGAGTACGAGACGCTACCTGTAGCGTTGGTGGTGTTAGCTTGAGTTCTGTAAACGGGGGTAGTCTGTAACCCCTTACCGAACTGGCACTGATCGCTCCATTCTGGGAGTGCGAGTTGGCCTCTGGGTCATTCCATGTCATTTCAACAAGTAACCTTCGCACTTCGGTCTCAGAAAATTCTGAAATTTTTACATATTTTGTGGGTAATTCAGTTTGCACACTGTACATTTGAAGTTTGATAGGATGAAAACTTTTTGAGATAAGGACAATTTATTTAAAATTTAATCCAGCTTGGAAAAGTTAACTGCTCGGCTTTAGAGTTAAGGCCACCTTATTGGATTTACCGCTGGAGACCAGGACTCAAGGTTAAAGGAATTGTGCTTAGCCTGACCGAAAAACAAATCGCTTGTGATCATTGGCTCCCCTCACAAGCCAGCCGTTCAACGACGGGCTGAAAAGAACGGGATCATGTTTCAACGCCTTCTTTGCCACTTTGTCCCCCTCCCTCCCCCGTAGTGGCAGCAGGAGGGGCGAGCGAGGCGCCCACATGAGGCTGCGCGTGCCCCCCAGCGGCTGGCTGCAATCCTTTTCTCCCCCCCGCCCCCTGTCCACATGCTATGTTCTCGAGTTTTGTTGTGACTGTGTTGATTTTGCTAGCTACACTGTGCTCCCAAAGGGAATTCCTTTTAGGACCTGCCTTTTTCCCCTCTCCTTTCCTCCTGTTTTCCCACTTTTCATCTAAACATGATGGCGCCGCAGAGGCTCGCCTCGGTGTGTTGGTGCGTGTGTTCTTTGCACCAACTGCCAAGTTAAATTCCTTGTGTTGTTTTTAAACTGTACTTGACGAATAAAATCCTTTCTGATTCTGAAAATGGAGGAAAAATAAGGACGCACGAAAATCGACACATACCCCTTTTAGTGAGTTGTCCATATCTCAAAAAGTATTCACCTGATAATTTACTAATAATTTACAGTGTTCCTATTGAATTATTAAGTAACAATTGGGAAAAATGTCAGCATTTTTTTTTTTTTAGACCAAAGTGTGTGGGTTGTCCTGCAAATGAGTTGAGATGACATGGAATGGACCCCTCTGCAGTTTGTAAATGTTACTGAACACCACTCGCTTCCTGTCATTATTTAAAAATAAACAAAAAAAAAAACGAGGGACCGTGTGCTTTGTGCGTCCGATCTTTGAACAAATGGAGAACTGTTACCTTTGAAAACGAGTCGATGTGAAGCAGGAGCTAGCTCGCTGTGTTTGTTGATGCACCACTAGGGTTGACGTGTATTGTATCTGCTGGCCCTGAATGTTGTTGGGGGGGGGGGGGCAGTGATAACTGTATGCATGTCTGTTGTGTTTTTGCAGAGCAAATGAATGATGTGGGGGTGGGGGGGATATCTATCGTGTCGTCTATGTAAGGGGGGGAGGCTGAACTCATGGCATCAGAACATTGAAGCGCTTTAAAAAACAACAAAAGGACGTTTATTTGAATTTTCTATTGCTAACACTAACTGATGTATTGTTGAGTTTTGTGCTAGAGTTTCAGTGCTTATAGTGGGTGGGGGGAGGGGGCGGGGTAGACAATATTAGTGGACTGTTTATATGGTAACTGTACTTACCTAATCTATTCTATTTGTATTATGATTTGTAATTTTATGTTGCTTTTTTTTTCTTTTATTTTTTGAAACTGAGAATATGATGTAATGAATTAAATTCATGGGACTGAACCTTGACCTTTTTATGGACAGCAAAATAAAATCACTTATGTACAAAAAGGTGAAAGTATGTTGATATTCTTGAGTTACCACAAAGTATTTGAAGCAACAAGACGAATAGGAGTTTATCTTTGTGTATTCCAGACATGTGACCTGGTGGCCCTCGGTTTATTTTTGTGCAGCCCTTAAAGCAAATACAAAAAAAAATTAAAAAACCCCATCAAAATAAAACAAATAAAATAATGCAATGCACAAAAATATAACTACAAATCTAAAAATATACCAAACTTGAATAAAAATACACAAATGAAGAGTAAGAGAAAAATGTACACAATGAAAAACAAAAATATGCAAAAAATACTCTGAAAAACACACCATACAACCACAAGAATAATAATATAAAATCCATTCACAAAATTGTAATTTACTAAAATATACCATACTAATATAAAAATAAAATGCACAAAATAAAAGAAAATAAACAAAACTTTAACAAAAATATGTAAAATGACTCCAAAAACACAAAAGAAAAAGATAATGGTAGAAAAATATCCAAAAACACAGAAACTTTTTGTTCTTTTCTGTGTTAATGCTCAGATTGGTCAATATTATAAATGCTGACATGAATGTTTAATCAGTGTTTTGTACAGTTTCTCTAGAGAAAGATGTTCAACTTCTGTCAACACTTGCATAACTTTATTGAAATTTCAGATCATAGATGTTTGTACTTCCGCGTATAACTGATATGTACAGTATAAGGCAACAATAATATGCAGATAATAAATCAGTCTCTGCATTGTCTCCTCCAGAATTTCTTAATTTTGTAAGATATTTTTTTATATTCATTTATTTATTTATTTATTTTAATTGACAGTTCTTTCCACAATTTATGACTGGCGTCCACAACTAGGGTTGCAAAGTATGGAAGACGAGGAGTGACACAATTAAATAAGTAATTACATCGTTCATTAATGAATTAAAAGTGTCAATAATTAATTCAATCCATTTGACATTTAATTTTCATCCTGAAATGTATTAAGTATAAATATTTCACTATTTATTTATTTCATGGTCTGGCGTTGCAGCACTTCATGAATTATTTTTATCTCTAAAACTCACTCGTCAAAGTCTGTGGGAACATTTTTGGGTGAATTTCCGTGAGAATTTCAGGAATATTTTCAACATTGTCAACTTTTAATGGGAAATAATTTATTGGAATTAATTGGAAGTGATTTAAAACAGCTGTTATATATCCAAACATAAATATTAGCATCTATTAAAAAATAATACTAATACAAATAAAAAATAAGAGGAATGTTCCAAGTTAGAAACTTTTCTATGCACTGTAAATCTGAATAAGTTACCAGAATATAAAAAAAGGAGGCAATCAAATGCCTCATTTATGTATTTATTTATTTAAGTTGATTAACTTAAAAGTCATATTTTTCCAAAACGGATGATTGACTGGCTACTTTTTGATAAAGGTTTAAATAAAGTGCTATATGGAGTTTATTTTTTAAATAATCCCTTTATCTTATCATTTATAGCATGTAATTACTTAATTATATTAAGTTGTACTTAAGTTGTGTTTTTAAGTTATGCTTACTTTTAAACATATATACAGTCGTGACTCAAAAAATATTAAAGTAACTCAAAAAAGGAAGAACATGTTACACTAACATGACATAATTAAGTTAGTATAACTTTGAATATAAACTAAAATCTGTTTAATTACTTACAACATTCAGGTTTACAGTCTGGGAATTAACAGGAATAGTTGGGAAATTAATTCTTAACATCATATAGAATATGTAATTAGTTGTTACGGAGTAACTTTAAGTTGTCTTGTGGAAATTTACCGATATTTACCGATATTTCAAACGATTAAATAACTCAATTTACGCAATGATTCTATCGTTTCTCTGTCATTTCTACTTTCTCCTGCGGGCCGATTTTGATTCTGTGGAGGACCGGATTTGGCCCCCTGGCCTTGAGTTTGACAAATTGTGACATAAATAATGGAGTGATCATGTTAAGCGTGATCGATAGGAGGGAGGGAGGATATGTGGTAAATAAAACATGTTTTCTCTTCCAAATGTTTCCCAAATTAATGAAACTTGACAAGAAGTATTTTTACCAAATACAGTCTTATTTATTGACATGAAACAGTCCAACATCAGTGCATGAATGTTTGTGCAAAATGGAGAAATTCAGCCATTTGGAGTTGAGTTTAATAAAGTGACTGCCCCCTGCTGGTAGAGACTTATCACTACGTTTCTATTTCTTTTCATTTACTTTACATTTATACCTTAAAACAGTCATATAACATAATATTTCACACATTTACATTAAATGAAGCATTAAAACCCACATCATTCTAATCTCAAGTGAAAACAGACCTGAGTGTGTTTTCTGTAACAGATTGTGAATAATGAATTAAATGAAAGACCCTCCTGGTGCTGAGCTCAGCTGTTTTTAAAGGCCTAAAAAACGCTGATGATATAAATTCAGCCTCCATATGTTCATAATGTTCACTTTTAGATCTGTGAGCACAGCACAGGAACAATGTTCAAACACAAGAGGATGTCTTAAGGGTTTTGCATAAACATAATCATGCATGTGGTGCACTGTGTGTGGCCTGGTGTACAGACATATTCATACTGAGCTGCATTTTTAACTGAATATTTCATCTGCAGCATCACTTTTTCTCTATTCTTCAGATAAAAGAACCCCAAACTGAGACTGATAATAATAATAATAATAATAAAACTTCCTCATGATTCACAGAAGCCTTAAAATCAAGAGTGTAAATACATAAATACAGCTACAGCTTTCTAGCATTTGTCATCATAAATAAAACTTACTTCTTCTATAGCAGACACATGCAGCCCCTAAGGGAAATGCATAAAAGGACTAAAAAAACACACAAAATGACAGAAAATGACAATATAAATGCACAAATGGACCCCAAAACACACAAAAAGTAATGAAAATATGATAGAATTGCACAAATGGACTCCAAAAACACACAGAATGACAATAAAAACACAAAAACTACAAAGAACACAAAAATTACAGAAAAATTACACAAAATGATGGTATATTTGCGCTAATGGACTCCAAAAACACACAAAATGACAGAAAACTACAGAAAATGATGATATAAATGCACAAAATGACAACAAAAACACAAAAACGCTAAAATAACTACAATAACAGTAGAGATGAGTGATATTATCAGTCAATATTTGTCATAAAATGTAATATCAGTTGACATTGGTTCAGTTTTACCACATATATTGAAAAAGCAATGTGTGCTGCTCTGCCTCCAGCTTTTTGTTACTAAATGGACTTTGTTGATTGTGATATACTGCCATCTAGTGGTCAAAAAGATTAACGTTTCCTTTTCCTGTCGAAACCGGAAGTATCAGAACTTACTCCCACGAGGCACTCTGGTCTTTTCTAAATGGTTTGTTAACTTCTGTTGTGTACTAAAGTCATATCTGTACATGTTGTTAGTTGGTAGACAGTATTTTATGATGTGTTTTAGTCATTTTATGCAGTAATATTATAGATTGTTCACTGTTTAGCATGTGTTTAATTAGCTCACGGGCTAAGCTAACGCTAGCTCACTAGCTATATTAATCGGTCTGGATCACATGTACAATACACACTATAAAACAAATGTTATATGTGTAATGTTTGTTGCACTGAAATTATATTTTCTTCAGTATTATTATAGTTAAATGTAAATATAATCAGTAAGAATTATTACAATAGTTTAATTTCTTGAATAATTTGTATGGAGTTAGCTGTTAACAATATAATACAATATATTAAAAACCAATTAGGGTGGATGGAGGAGGTCTGTGTCTATATCAATCAATATCGGAAATTTAATATTGGACAATATTTGTAGATTATATATTGGGAAAAAGCTAATATAAAAAAAAGAAGACATTACAGAAAAATGCACACCAAAAACAAAGAATATGCAAAAAAAAAAAAAAGAGTTCAATGCTGACATTAATATTAATAATGTGGCCCTTGGGTTAGACAATCACATTTTTGTGGCCCCTGCTGTGATAAAATTTGTTTCTTTTACTGACGAGTTTTATTCACATTTGACTAAAAAATGATTATATTTAACACTGGGGAATTTAGTGAAACTGATGCCTATTTAAAATAATGACTTACTTCACACTCAGACATCAGTTAGAATGACTTGGCAGTTTCTACTTTCTGTTGCGTCATATCTCAGTAAAAGCCACACCCTGGCTTGTGTGGAATGATAACCAATAAGAATGATGACATACGTGATGACATACGTGATGACATACGTGATGACAACTGCTTTAAACGTCTAAGAAAGTTGCTGAGATTAGATTAAATTCAGTGACAACTCAGGGCGGCTGAAGAGCCACATGTGACTCGAGAGCCAAGGGATGGTTGACCTTTGGTGACTCAGACCCTGGAATGATGATGATGACGATGATGATGACTGGTTTTATACCTGAACACAAAAGGAAGAGAAATCAGCTTTAGAAGAGGACAATAACAGTGAATGTATGTCAGAGTTTAGTGGACTTTTTGTTTCACTTTTAAAAAACAGGGTTAAATGTTGTGTAACAACAGATGAATTTGTTGACACGTCAGCCATAAATACTACGGAAACAGATTAGGGTCAATTTTGATGGAAAAAAAAGAATTCTGAGCGAGCAAAAAAAAAATGTGTGTAACCTTTGTTTTATGGTTATTTCATTTAAAAAACCAAATCAAAATAACAAATAAAAGGTGTGGTTATTTAGTTTTACTGACTTAAAACCAAAACAGAAACTGTTAGGAAGAAGAAACATGAAATAAATTAGGGTAAAATAATATATTAATTAGGTATTAGATTATAAAACCAACAAATAAACAGTGGTTATTTAATTTTTGTGATTTAAAACCAAAACAGAAATACAGAAAAACCCGATAAGCAGCGTTTTTCTGTTTTTAAAACATATCTTGTTCTGTTTGTGAGATATTTGGATATTTACGGGAACATAGAGCTAGAGCTGAAGTCCCTGGTTTCTGTCCCCAGGCCCTGGACCAGGTCTCCTCACACAATAGAACAGTTTAGGGTTTATTTCAGTAGTTTTCTGGTTCTGATCATGTTTTCATTCAGTCTGTGGATGTTTTAGCTCATAAAAAGCTGCTCACGTTTATGTTTAGTTTGATGGTGTTATGGTCTAAGTAGTATCTAGATAATCTGGTGACTATCGACTGTGAGGAACAATAAATGTTAGAACTTAGAACCATTTGACACTTTTGCAAAAACAAGTTAAAAGTTGAAGAGACAAGGGCCGTTTCACCATATATGTAAACTGTGTGTGTGTGTGTGTGTGTGTGTGTAAAAGGCCAGTTGAGAATGAATCCAGAGGGAGGGGTCTACTGACATCATGTAATGACTTTATCACAGTTTAGAACCAGTTGAACCACTGCGTTCATATCTGATCAGTCCTACAGTTTTCCACTGGCCGTTTGAGTTTAACTTCCTGTTTTTGTTGCTTTCGTTTGATAATTACTTTCTCCTCCTCCCAGTAGAACCTTTATTTTTCACTTAAACAATTTTAATACCATTTTTTTCCTGAAACGATAAACCGTCATTATGGGTTTGACCAAATCCGACACAATGTGAAGGGAAAACGTGCAAAACAATAACTAGATGTAATCACTTTTTTCAGGACAGTCACATTGTGCTGGTTTACCGGTTGTTCACGTAACCACAGAGAGATTGGAACATGATCTCATGTTGCTTCACCTTTTTTTGTTGACATTCAAGTTCAGGATCTGTTTACGGTTTTCATTCCCAAACTGAAGTCAAAGTTTCTGCAAGGTTGTGTCGATTCGGTGATATATCGAGATATTTCACAGCACAATTACTAGGGATGTAACGATTAATTGTAAGGCAGTTAAAAATCAATTAATAGGTATCATGGTACATATCGATACTCTGAAAATTGAATTGCAGTACTTTTTTAAACAGCAAAGGGTGTTACATATTTATCCTTCTCTTGTCCAGAAGCGTTGGTGGCGGGCGGAATCTGCTACTACTTTCTTTCTGGCTGCCTTCTATTCTTAAACATGTTCATAGATGATTCCTTACCCCTTTAGCACTGAAAGAATATCTGTAATATTACGTGAATATCTGTAAAAGTCACGTTTTTCTATTAGCTCTGTCTGCTAGCATAGCATCTCTTCTTCACTGCTAGAATAGCTGCATGCCAACCGACCACTGGGTTACCAGCGCCCTCTGCTGGTCCAAACAAATATCAGATGTAAATACAATGCAATGGCTGTTTTTTTTTTTTTTTAAAGTCCAATTGTTAAGTCACAAAATACATTTTCAGTTGCACTTTTAAAAAGAAAAAGAACTATTATGCAGTTTTGCATTGTTTACTATAGAACCAGAATTTAAATTAGTAGGCTTCTTCTTCATTTGTATTATTCCTTTATTTATTTCATTCAAGATTTATTGTTAGTTAAATTGCATTGTTTTGAATAGTTTATCAAGCGATTATTTTGACAATGAAAAACAAAAGGAAAATAATACAGTATTTTCTATTTTTTCCCCCCAAAAAATAAAGGAATATTTTTCAGTCATCATTTGTCTACAGTCACATTTTGTAAAATAAATCATGAGAGAATGGTATCGTGAGTTGAGTGAATCGTTACATCCCTAGTATAGCACGTAAGCTCCCGGTCACTAGGTGTCAGTGAACGCACCATCAGACCTGGTTAAACTACTTTTATACATTTTGTACTTGTAAAGTTGACATTTTCAATTATTGATATTGCGATTTATCGCAATGTATATTAGGAGTGTGACGATATCGCGATACGGCAATATATCGCAATAGTTTTTTCACACGATCGATTATCGATATGCTCGTGCTAAGTATCAAATTTTTATTTATTTTTATTTTTACAAAACTTTTTCAGCTTTTTCACTAAAATGTGCAGGTACGTCTTCACAGAAATGTTGTCACTGTTTGTTGAAGGAACCAATATATTGTTTACTGTAATATTTCACTATAATGATGTCACTGGTAATAAAGACCCTATTTATTGTTTACATAAAGCACTATTAGACATACTTATTAGTTTACATTGGTATGTTGACACTTATTTACAGAAATGTTGCACTAAAATAGTGTCACTGTTCATAGGACACTTTTTCAATTTATTGTCTTTCAGATATAAAATAGAAATTGTATTTTTTCACGTAAATTTTTTTTTCTTGTTATGTCATAGATTATTGTAGATTGATTTCTGACCAATATATCGATAATCGCAGTATCGTCATATCGTGAGATAATTGTTATCGTGAGCTTTGTATCGCGTATCGTATTGTGAGGTACCCAGAGGTTCCCACCCCTATTGTATGTCATTGTTTAGTATCGGGACATATCGTCAGATTCATGGCAATGCACACCCCCTAATCTTAATGGTTTGGTTTTTTTAACTCTGTGTGTGTGTGTGCGTGTGTGCGTGTGCGTGTGTGTGTGTGTGTGTTTGTGTGTGTGTGTGCTCACTCTGTGTGGTGTGAAGTCATCCTGGGTTCCAAGTGAGTTGAGCTGCTCCTCCAGTGCCATGAGCCTCAGGCCGATGTATCCAGACACCAGTAGAAGCCCCAACAGCCTAAAAACACACTACAATCACACACACGTCCCCCACCATATGACAAATGACTGATATATATACACATATATATATATACAGTATGTAAGGCCCTGACAATAACCAAGCAATATCATTTTCTCTTCATAATCCATTATTCTTATGATGAGTTTTTGTGTAATTTAAGGATCTTTTGTCAGAAATGTAGAAGACTGGAGCGTTCTTTAATGATTGCAATCAGATAGTGATTAAAAATGACTGCAGTTGTGAAAATAGTGAACCCTGCAAATATTGTGGCGTCTCATAGACTTTGTGTTATTTACACAATGATTCATCATTTCTCTGTTTCTTTTCTTTCCCCTGTGGTCTGAACTAAAGCAGTGATGGACACCTTTGATCACAGTGAGGGCCACAATCATGTGATTATCTCATCCAAGGGCCACATTATGAGAATTCATGTCAGAATCTAAACAATCTGAATTTTTTTGTTGTCATTTTGGTTTTTTTCTCCATTTTGTGGGTTTTTATTGTGATTCTATTTGTGTGTGTGTGTGTGTGTGTGTGTTCTGTAGTGTCATTAAGTGAATTTTTCTCTAACTTTGTGCTTTTTTTTGTTTTCCCTTGTGTTGTGTGTATTTTGTTGTTTTTTATGTGTTTTTATGGTGTCACTGTGTACATTTTTCTCAAAGTTTGAGCATTTTGTGTGTCATTTAGTCATTTTCCCCCTTATTTTGTGCATTTTTTATGTTTTGTGTTTTTTTTGTTCCATTTAATACATTTTGTGCATTTTTGTTGTGTTTTGTGTGTTTATGTGCCATTTCGTAATATCTTCTCTAATTTTGAGCATTTTGTTTGTTGTTTTGTGTGTTTATGGTGTTATTTCTGTAGTAATTATTTTCCCTTATTTTGTGCATTTTTTTTAATGTTGTTTTGTGTGTTTTTTTGTTTCATTTAATCCATTTTCTTTAATTTTGTGCATTTTTGTGTTATTAAGTATTATTTTACTCTTGTGTTGTGTTTTTTTTTTGTGGTTATAGTGTGTTTATTGTTAGTATATTTTTTCTAATTTTGTGCATTTTGTTGTCATGTTAAACAAACAAACCAGCCAAACCACATCACAAATGAGCTTAAAAGCACTAATGCTCACAGTATCAGGTAGATGGAAAAGAGAACACTGAGATTCTTCACTTCTCTGATGAAGAGAAACGACAGGATTCTCTCCACAAACATCCAGAACTGGGAAACGTCTGATAACGAAGAACAAACCACTGTTAAAAAATAAAACCCATGAAGGTAAAAACATCAGAGGAAGACGTTTCCAGTTCACAAACTTTTTTCCTCTTCATTCGTGAAACCTTCCTGATACATGGAATTACGTGTGGTTGAAACTGAAAGCGTATAAATGTGTTAATTTAATGACGTTTTATAACTTTGATTCTAAATATAAAAGAAGAGTTAAAGTAGAAAAACAAAGTGTCTCTTTACCTTCACTTCCAGGAAACCCACCGCTGGACTCATAACACGGACATTCATCTAAACTGGAATAACTTGACATCTGCATGAACCACATGAGTAATTATGATGGTAATTATTATTATTATTCATCATCATCATACAGGAATGCACTGTTGTGACTTTCAGACACAAACCTGATCTACATCGTTCTCAGCTGAGGAGATTTGAGGGCTGCTGTTTGTACTCCAGTCCTGTTTCCATCGAACACACACACACACACACACACACACAGAAATGAAGCTTTAATGAACGATTCTGTGTGATTGCAGCGGCTACTGTACCTGTGCTGAGGAACAAACTCTTTGGAGGAGTTTGTAACAAAGGTCGCGACCCCTCAAAGACACAAAGGTGTGCTGCAGGAAAAAAACAGAGTTTATTCTTTTATACTTGTGTATTCTTGTATATTTGTAAGCATATTTAATTTTCATTCTTGTGTTATTATAATGATTGACTTGGTTTCTGTTTACTTTTTAATCATGTACGTTTGTATCTTTTATTAGTCTTTCTTTTCATATTGTTATCATTTCTATTGGAGTCACTGTAATTAAAGTAATTTCTTCCTAGTATCATTAGTGAGTCTGATTCTGAGTCTGATTGGAAGTATTTACATCTTTACCAACCAAACATCCAACCAACCAACCATCTAACCAACCAAACATCTAACTAACTAACCAAACATTTAACTAACCAACCAACCAAACATCCAACCAACCAACCATCCAACCAACCAACCAACCAAACATCTAACTAACTAACCAAACATTTAACTAACCAACCAACCAACCAACCAACCAACCAACCAAACATCTAACTAACTAACCAAACATCCAACCAACCAACCATCTAACCATCTAAACATCTAACTAACCAACCAACCAAACATCCAACCAACCAACCATCCAACCAACCAACCAACCAAACATCTAACTAACTAACCAAACATTTAACTAACCAACCAAACATCTAACTAACCAACCAACCAAACATCTAACCAACCAACCATCCAACCAACCAACCAACCAAACATCTAACTAACTAACCAAACATTTAACTAACCAACCAAACATCTAACTAACCAACCAACCAAACATCTAACCAACCAACCATCTAACCATCTAAACATCTAACTAACCAACCAACCAAACATCTAACCAACCAAACATCTAACCAACCAACCAACCAACCAACCAAAAATCTAACCAACCAAACATCCAAACAACCAACCAACCAAACATCTAACTAACCAAACATCTAAACAACCAACCAAGGTTAGTTTTTGTCAATATTTGGAAATTTCTTAAATTTGAGGATTTTTTTTTTTTCAAAATGTACACATCAATCTCTCCCATTAACCCCATTTAATCAGTTTATATTACAAACCAGAATATTCAGTTTAAAAACATAAATATATGTTTAAATATTTGGTATCTGACCTTCTCTCCATCTGTAGTTTGTATTGATAACACAGACAGAGCTGAGCTCAGTCTCTTCACTTCCCTCACACTGGAAAGAGGAATCACCACCTGCAAACAAATACAGTTACATTTATTCTGAAAGTTCTACACGACGTTTCCCAGTCATTTAAAGTGAGATTAAAAAGAAAAAAAACAGATCTACGATCTATTGTTTAAATCTGTGATGTTAATAAAGTCATAATAAAAAAATGAAAAGCTAATAATGTATGTTTTTCATTTCTTGGGACAGTCGTGTTGAAAAGGCTTGTTTTTGAGTTCAAACATTAAAGATTAAAGACAAATCCTTTTTGAATTGCTCTTATTTGTCATTGAGCAGCAGGGAATCGTACCCTAGACTTATGTTTATGGCTGTGTGTGAAGTTAATCAAGCGTTACCTTTGTGTCTTTGAGCAGAACTGACGAGTAGAAACACACGTGATTCTCAGAGAGGAAGAGACGTCCGTTATACAAGACCTCCTTCTGTAAGGCACAGGAGAACGCTGCAACACACACACACACACACACACACACACACACACACACACACAATCCTTCATCTGTGGCTCAACATGAATCAAACGTCAATCTGTGGAGCTTCTGTAAACTCACTGTACGTCAGATTCTCATCTTCTGGAAGCTCATAGAACAGTTTATGGAAGTTTTTGTTGTGTTTTTGGAAACTCTGCCAGGAAAAAAAAACAAACGTTTATTTTTTGCTTTTAGATAATTTAGAGAAAACACATGATGTGGGATATAATCAAATGACTGTCATAGAAATGGGAAAAAACAACAGTAGAGCTGGAGCCTAAAATGAAACTAAAACAGGGATGGACAACTTAAATCATATATACATTATACATACTGTATTTGTAGTCGTGTAGTGTGTTTTTGAAGTAAATTTGTGTACGTTTGCTGTTTTGTGTATTTTTGAGTAGTTTTTCTAGTTTTTTTATGCATTTTTTGAATCATTTTATACAATTTGGTGTGTTTTTATTGTAATTTAGTGTGTTTTTGGAGTCATTTTGTAAATTTTTCTACAATTTAGTGCATTTATGGAGTAGTTTTTTTAGTTTTTGCTGTCGTGTGTTTTTTTGTCCATTTGTGTTTTTGGAATCATTTTATGTGTATTTTTGGTGTCATTTTGTGCGTTTTTAAGTATTTCTATATATTTTTGTTGACATTTTGTGTATTTTTTGGGTCATTTTACAAAATGTTCTTCAATTCAGTGTGTCTGTTGTTGTTTTGTGCATTTTTTGAGTAATTTATTATGTTTTTGCAGTCATTGTGTGTGTTTTTATTGTCAATTTGTGTTTTTGGAGTCGTTTATATATATTGTTGGTTTAATTTTGTCTATTTTTCAGTTATTTGATCATATTTGTAGTCGTCTAGTCAGAGTTTGAAGTAAATTTGCTGCTGTTTTGTGTATTTTTCATTTTTGGTTGTTTTTGGTCCTTCAGGCCATTTACCTTGAGAACTGCCAGTTTCCCTTTTGTTCGATTTACTTTAGTTTTCATATCTAAGTTCAACACATTTTGTTGATCCATCTGAATGACTTTCATCCTAAGTTAAACAGCCATGAAATGAAAAAGTAAAAAATCAAAGTGTAACTAAGACTGACCTGAGAGCGGATTGGTCCGTCTGAACGCTGGAAACTCTCTTCCGTTATGGGCTGCTCTCTGAGCGTCAACGCACAATGTAAACAGGACTGTGATTAATGTGATATCTCAGCGCTTTTTAATTCCAGACCTGGAGGGTCCATGTCCCACATGATGGACAGGGGCCCTCCAGGACCCGTGTTGACTCTACCTTAGAGATACGTTAGAATCAAAGCTGGAATTGAGTTCCTGCATGGTCAGTCGGGCATCGTCCAGGGTGGGGCTCAGTCTGGGTCTCCTGCTAGCGACCATTCCACTGCGATTTCCTAATCCTTCCAGAAGGCTGAGCCAGAGAGATGGACATGATTAAAGAATCTATAGAAAGCATATGGCCTAAATGTAATATCAGTTTTATCAACCATACAGTAGTTAAGCTCCACTAGTACTCAAATGTGGAGCACATGTGCTCAGTTTAGTTTTACTATAACCTGAACCTTTTCTGTATTGTTATGAAATTATTTAAAGGCAATCAGGTTTTTTGGCAAATTGACCAGTTTAGGCAAAGTTATAGAAAATAATAAAGCCTCAAAATGACTCAACTTTTGCCACAGTTTTTTTTAAAAAGCTGCTGCAAAGTCAGGCAAGAATCACAGAAATTAGCCGCGAAGTCCCGGAGGAACTTTTATTAAAACAACATTCAGTACGTGTACTTTTACTGATATTACATTTATACTAAATGGCTTTCCATAGTAATCAACCAATACAAAGCAGAAATGTAGGATATTAAAAGAAAATACACAGAAATGCAAGTTTCATATTCAGAGAATAAATTTGAAAAGTTTTTGTTCACAGGTGGTGAATAAATCACTATCCATCTATTTACAGTAGATAAATAGATAAATACTAATTGATCATTGATTGAACACTTCACTCTGAATAATGATCCAAAAGCTGACGTTCAGCTCATATATGACATCTGCTGCATGAATGCTACTCGTATCCTGGCAACAACGGGAAGGTCACCATAGATACCAACCTGTTTGATGACATGTGATAATAGTGATGGAATTACGCACAGTCATGTTTGTGCAGGTGCAGATTGAAATAGAGATAGATAATAAGTTGTTATTTGGATCAATGACACATAAGGATCGCATTATGTTTCATAAACCATTAATCATCATCAGGCAAGTTTTGCATGAATATAATGATGGAAATAAAAATACAAATGCTTTGAAATCTCATACAGAACTGTGCAATCACTAAAATAGGGCAGAAAATACATGAAAATAGTATCTTTTTCAAAACGGCAGCCATCACAAAACACTCGCAACACATGATATTTTGACACTTAATAACAGAATAAATTACAGAAGTATTATATGTTAAGTTACTACATTTTATGCATTTCAAACCTTTTTTTTTTTTTAACTAAAATAAATGCAGTTGGACGTAATATATAGGTGTCATTGACATATTTACCAGATTCTGTACAAGTTTTGTAAAGAGCCAAAAAAAGGATGTTGAAAATAAAAAATAAAACATAAAAAAGGTTAAAACTCACACAGAGCTGTCCAGTGAAAATTTCCTGCTGCCTTTAAAGCTCATGTTAGGGAGTAAAAACATCCAGATTGAGAGATTTAATCATTCAAACACTCAATAACACTGTATACTATACTATACTATACTATACTATACTATACTATACTATACTATACTATACTATACTATACTATACTATATAGCTTGGTCTTGTTGTGTTCCTGTCGTTGGAAGCTGTTCTTCATGTACAAAGATCACATTAAGGAACAGTTTGTAAATCCAGCCTAGTGTAGGAAGAGGCTTCACCGTGGGAGCCAATCAGCTGTGAGGAGGCGGGATTAAAGTCCCTAAACAAAAGCATTTGGTAGAGCCACAGACTACACCTTGACCTGCTACCACACACACAGAGTTTGTGTTTGTGTGTGTGTGTGTGTGTGTGTGTGTGTGTGTGTGTGTGTGTGTGTGTGTGTGTGTGCACAGACAGGATATCTTGTAACCATTGTAACCAGTTGAGCCTGCGCAGATAGACATCAGACAGACAGGAAGCTCTGATAACCAAAGGCTTAGTGAAACCATGGTGACCAAAGGTTGGTTTTCACTGTGGAAACAAAGGAAAACATAGAAATTGTGCTTCTGTACGTCACTGCTATCAGTGTATGGGTACCAGAGCCGGCCCTAGGCGTTTTGGTGCCCTCGGCAAGTTTTCAGCCAATTGTGCCACAAAAAGCATTTTTGACACACTTAAAGTAAACTGAAATACAGCTTTACATTTACAACAGAATTAGTTTATTTTAAAATTGGCTGTGTTGTTATTATTGATTAATACAAACGGTGTTATTACAAAAGTCTGGACCAATATAATGTCAATATTCAGACCACAGCCAGAAAAATATACAAAATCTGCTCAAGATAAGTTTACATCACTATTGATGATAAAACACACAAAAAAGTGCTTTAAATTAGGCTTTAAATTAGGAAAATGAAAAAACGGAAAACGCCTTGTTTTTCAAATTCAAGCTCTTTTGCTTTGGTACAAAAAACGGAAAATAAACACTTTTATTTGTTTTCTCCATTACCGATTTGCCAAAGTACGTGATCAGGAAGTGAAGCGTTGATTTGAGTCAATTCTTCATTCAAAAAGGACTATAAAGCTTTAATATCACATGTTAAATGCTTTAATATAAATCACTAGGAGTTAGCTTTGGCTTTAGGTTGTGAGTGGTTAACAAATAACAAAAATAAACAAAGTTAGTAGTTAGCTTTTTGCTAACAGAAAACAAAAGATAGCTAAAAAAAATGTACCTATTATGTTTTTTTAAAAAATCTTTTGAGATACAGTGATTTTGATAAATGAAGGACTTTAAATCTCACTCATGCATTAGCTTTGCATTTCATTGCTTTTAGTTAAGTTCATTATTTTCAGTAGATGTTTTAACTATAGTATCTATGATCAACCTTGTCCTTGAAGTTTGTTTCTCCACCTTTATTTTTTTAGATCAACAAACTACTGAAGCCTCGAGAACATAACATTGGTCACCTGACGGTAAACTATAGTGTGTGGTACAAACATTAGTAGCTGTGGGAGATTATTATATATGACTAACGTTAGTCAGACGGTGCAAAGACGTGTTATTGAAATTATTACTCCAATTATTCCTGCTGTAGTTTGTGTTGCCATGGTTTCTTAGGCAGGTTCATTTAAATAGTTCTTTGTGTCAGTAATGTTAGTGAATGACTGTGTTTTATATTATTTACAATCAAACCACGTGCTGGGGAAATGTATTTAGATTACTCACATGATTACTTATGTTTAATAATAAATGTATAAAAGAAATGTAAATATCTATTTGCTAAATTGACATTGGCTCAACATTGAGCTAATCATAGTGCTTTGGCTGACTTTTGGACAAATAAGTCTATTTTAGTTGCTATATCTTTCAATTGGTGTGTATTTATCATATTTTGTCACATACACAACATGTGTTACTGTTACGGACGTAGGCAACTGACAGCCCAGGGGCCACATGTGGCCCTCGCTTTAATTTTGTGTGGCCCCTAAAAAGCAATGCTCAAAATGACTTTTAAAAACAGTCAAAATTAAAAAACAATACACGAGTCGACAAAAATAGACAAAATGACCACAAATATGGAAATAAAATGACTAAAAAAATCACAAAATTGCAGCAAATAAACACAAAAACCCAACAAAATTACACAAAACGACGACAAATACACAAAATGACAGCGAAATGAGAAAAATATACAAAATCATTTTAATTTTATATTTGAAATTTGTTATAAATTTCAAACATAAAATTAAAATGACTCCAAAATCACAAAATTCCAGGTGACGTGTTCACGTCATCTTTTATTAGACAGCTTGCTTTCAAAGAGAACTGATTGGTCAGGAGGCGGGACTTTAGCAGTTGCTAAAATCTTAGCCAGAGCAAAACCTGCTCGCGAACAGGCTAGCCGTTCAGCATAAGTTACCATGGTGATTTAGCTCCGTAAGACGTTAGCGATCTTCATAGAAATGACAACAAAATTACACAAAATGACAACAAATATAAAAAATAAAATTATATTTACACAATAAAGACTCCAAAACATAAAATGACAACAAAAATACACAAAATGACGACAAAAATACACAAAACAACAAGAAAAACACACAAAATGAAAGACAAAACACACAAAGCAGATTGGTCATTATTCTATATGTTCATAATGTGGCCCTTGGATCAAGTTTTTTTTGGCCCCTATTGTCATAGCAACAGTTACCCACGTCTGTACTGTTAGATACAGTATATATATACATACACACACACACCTAACTAAAGCCCAGGTCATGTTCTGTGTTAATCTTAGAGAGATTATGAGAGTATGTCAGTCGTAGGTGTTTATTATAAAATAAAATAAAACGTCTTTATTATAAAATAAAATAAAGTGTCTTTATTATAAAATAGTGTGTTTATTTTAAAATAAAGTGTGTTTATTATAAAAATAAAGTGCACCTAAACAGGTTTGATATGAATGTCACAGATGGATTTTATCCTAATAAATGAACGTGATGATAATCAAACTACAGCAGGGTGTGATCTACAATATGTTATACAACGTGTTTTAACGTGTGGGTGAAAAGGACGGTTAAAGCTGTGCATGTTTTCCTGTAATCATAGGAACGCTGATGATAATGATGATGATGATTGACAGATTAATGCATTCCTGGGCTTTGTTTCCATCTTCATTCATCACCTAAACACAACACATGGCGACAGACCCATAGAAACGTCACAAAGTCAGTGATAACGAAGAGTGCAGCGTAAAAGGAACTGCAAATAGTTGACTTGTTTAATATTTTAATTGTTTAATAGTTTAATAGTTTACTTGTTTTAATAGTTTACTTGTTTATTTATTTTACTTGTTTAATTATTTTACTTGTTTTAAGCCGCAAGTCTTGAATTTTGGTCTTTTTTTAATAAATAAAAAAAACAAAACAAAACAATAACTAAAAACAATTTTGTGTCTAATTTTGTGCAACCTCGAAAATAAAAGCACAAAATTTTACCAAAAACACACAAAATGACAGAAAAATACACAAAACAGCAGAAAATACCCAAAATGTCATTAAATTTACACAAAATGAAATGTATTCTTGACATAAATTATACACAAAAAAAAATACAAAAACAAACAGCAAAAACTTGCAAAATGACACCAAAAAACATACATTCAAATAAAAATACGAAATTATAAAATTTACATGAACAACATACAAAACATTAAAAAAATACACAAATGGACAAAATACACAAAATGACTTCAAAAACAAATAAAACAGTAAAAATACCCAAAATGACTCAAACGACATACACATTTACAGAAGAACACACATAAGGACAACAAAATGCACAAAATTAACTGAAAAACATAACAAACAAACAAATGGAAAGTTTAAAGAAAAATACACAAAACAGCAAAAATACATAAAATAAAATGAATTCTTAAAATTAATTATACACAAAAATATACAAAACTTACTCCAAAACAGCAAAAATACCCAAAATGACTCAAAAAGCAGGACAATTTACAGAAGAACAAACAATAGGACAAAATGCACAAAATTAACTAAAAACATCAACAAAAACACACAAACGGACAACAAAAACATGCAAAATGACACCAAAAAACATATATGTTTAAGGAAAAATATACAAAAGTTCAGCAAAAATACATAAAACAACTGGATTTGGTTCTAACCCCTCCTACTTCATTTATGTTGGTCCTACTAGTGAAACTTTTGGCTTTACTAGTACTACTAGTAGATGGGTCAGGACCCAAAAGTGGCCCTAAATAGATAAATAAATAAATACTTAATCTCTCTCATGTTGGACTTCTCTTTTATTTTGAAATAAACTTTCCTTTTGACAGGCATGCTGTGAAAATATATAGATTTATGTTTAAAAAATAGATTATAGACATATGTGTGTGTTATCAAGAGCTATTTTTGAAAAACTAAATTTGGTTGGTTGAATAGTAAAAAAGAAGTTTGTTTGACTAGTGAAAATTGTCGTACTAGTAGTTTTGTAGTAAAAGTTTTTGGTGCACTAGTGCACGTGTAGACTTCACCATTAAAGTAAAATAATTGATAATGTTCTGTTACTAATAATATTAGTAAAATGATTCACTATTTTTCTCTACTTCTTTGACCTCTTTGAAATAGTTGGTATTCTAGTCAATCCTGTTTCAAATGACAATAGTCGTCTCCTAAAACTGTTATGTAATGACCCATGACACAGTCAGGGTGGGTACAGTATCTCATCTTCATCATCTTCATCATCATCATCATGTGCAATGAACCCAGCGTTAGTTATAGACATTATACATGACTGATCATCACTTTTAATTTAATTTCTACCTCATGATAGTTCACCTTTAAGGGTTGAAAAGAAAAGTATTTCTTTCATAAAACGTGAAAAGTAGATTTTTATGTTGATTTATTAAATGTATAGTGTATTAAATGTGTTATTTAGTCTATATTGTAATTGCTGTGGCCAGAAGTGTTGAAAGTAGAAATGTTCAGTTGATTTAATGTATAGAGTTGTGAGTGATATTAAATAGTTTTAAACAGTAGGTCCTTCACACAAAACAATAAAATACTAATGAATGTATATCTGAGACAGACAAAATAAAAGCACAAAATGACAACAATTATATACAAAGTGAAATGAAATATAAAATTGAAAAATGTTCCCAAAAAACAAACAAAAATACACACAAATAACTCAAAAGAAACACACATTTACAGAACAATACACAAAACTAACTGAAAAATATACAACACGTCAACAGTAATCCACAAATGAACAACAAAAATATGCAAAATAACACCAAAAAAATACACAAAAGCACATAAAAAAATTAAAATGACAAGTTAGACACAAAAAGTATACAAAACACCAACAAAAATACACAAAAAGGCTGAAAAAACATACAAAATGGGAGAGAAATATACTGAATGACTTCAAACGCACAGCATGAGAACAAAATTATACAAAAAAATACAAAATGCAAAAAAAAAACACAAAACAGCAACAAAAAAACATTTTCATAAAAGCACACAAAAGAACAGCATAAATACAAAAAATTACATGTTAGACACAAAAATGTTTGAAAAGTATACAGAACATCAACAAGAATAGGATATAAATATACAAAATGACTTTAAAAACACACAGCACGACAACAAAATCATACAAAAATGACAGAAAAACGTACAAAACAAAAATAAAAACAGAGAAAACCTTTCGTTATTTCCCGTGTTGATGCTTACATCGGTCTTTATTCTAAATGCTGACATAAATGTTAATAATGACATGTTTGTGGCTCCTGTTGTGTTAAAATAATACAAACATCTCTGATCTAGAATGTGCTGAGATTAATTTACACTCTAACGCCATCTAGTGGAAAAGTAGTGAAAACCAGGAACAAAAAACACAAACTCAGTCTTTTCTGCTGTATTTTCCGATCAATCATCCTGCATTTAATACAAAGTCAAGATACAATATCTACATCTATAGTTTGAAAGAAAGTACATAAGTGAAGGGGATGGCAACATTAGAGCTGGCCCTCGATACGTGTGTGTGTGTGTGTGTGTGTTTATATCTCTCTGACACAATAGTTATTAAAACTCAGACAACATATGTCATATATGTTAAACATGTTCAACACCACACACACAGTTCGTAGGAGAATAGTTGGAGATTTGAAACGTATGTGATTGTTGCTCATCCTTCATCCAAACAACACTTGCTACCATGTGCTCCCTCTATTGTACATTTCTATAGAACTAACGGGACATTATTCAGTATCAAATAGCACCCTGCACAGAGGGTATATTCCATTATCGTTAAGCAAATTAATTAGAAATAAAAGCACCAAAAACAACAGACTATTTAAAGAAACTAAAAGTGACAACATTACACATCAATAAAGAACATCTGATTGGTTATACTTGCTAGGAACCCCCCCCCCCAAATAAATAATAAAAAATAAACGTAACAAAATAGAAGAATAAATATCTTTAGAAATGATAAGAAATAAATATGACAAACGGTAACAATAAGGCTTTTTTTTTTTCTAATGCGCGCAACGATAAGTACTACATCAACATCCAATCCCACGTTATATCTTGTGCTCAGACAGAAGTAACTGTACTCTATAGCAGTGGTTCTCAACCTTTTCAGTCCATGACCCCCCAAAAATAAAGGTTCCACAGACCAGGGGACCCCCATGTAGAGACAGGGGAGAGATTTTTGGGGTCCATCCATAAAGTCAGTAAAATGATGGTTCATTGTTCTATGAATCTGTGATAACCACATTTATTTATTCATCTGAATAATATCCACTTTATTATTATTATTATTATAGTCATCTTAAGTCATCTGGGTTAAAAGTGACAAATATGGTGGAAAAGGCAGTGAAATGGGATTTTTAAAAACCATTGAAATTGGTTAAAAGTTGCAAATTGTGTGTAATGGAATTAAAAAATATACATGAAATGAGTTTAAACTGCATTACAAATCGTGAATGTGGTTAAAAAGGAAAAAATAAACGTAAAATGTGGTGAGAAGGGTTTAAAAGTGACAATAATGAGTCAACATTTAGTTTTTCATTAAGTGGTGAAATAGGATTTTTAAAAAAACAGAAGTTGGTTAAGAGTTTAAAATGAAGAGTGGGCAAAAACGGACAGAAAAAGTGGTAAAAAAAATGGTTCAAAGTCTCACTATTGGCTTAAAAGTGGCAGAAATGAGGCTAATGTAATTTGAAACAAAGGAACAATTAGTTGAAACTGGCAAATAAAGGGCATGATAAAGTGGTGAATGTGGTTAAATTGGCAAAAAATAAGCATGAAAAATGGTGTAAAGAGGTTAAGTGACAATAATGGGTCAAAATATGCAACCTTTGGTGGGAAAAATGGTGGAAAGAGTTTATATAAATGAATTGAAAGTGACCAAAAATGGTGAAAAAAGATTTAAAAAAAAAAAAACAGAAATTGGTTAAATGTTGCAGATTAGAGTGGGCAGAAACAAACAGAAGTAATAATAATAAAAAAAAAGGGTTCAAAGTGGCAGAAATGAGAGAAATATAATTTGAAACATAGGAAAAATTAGTTTAAACTGGCAAATAATGGTTAAATTGGTAAAAATATGCATGATATATGGTGAAAAGAGGTTAAAAGTACTGGGTCAACATATGCAACATTAGGTGGAAAAGTGGTGGAAAGAGTTTATAAGTGCTGAACATGTCTCGAAAGTGGAAAAAATGTGCAGAAAAGATCTTGAAATTGTCAGAAATGTGAGTAATTTAGCAAAAATGCATTAAAAGGAGCAAAAATATGGCAAGAAAAAGTGATGAAAATAGGTTAAAATATGGTAAGTTTGGTGTAGTTGTAGAAAAATTCAAATTGTTCTAAAAAAAATTCTTATTTTCTTAAAGGGGTCTGGCGACCCCGTCCCAGTGTCTCATGACCCCAAGGTTGAGAACCATCTGCTCTATAGGACTGCAATGACGGACTGTATATGTACAGAATCGGTGCTGGATCATCGCTGTGTGCTCTTTGAAAATATAATCATGTGCTGTTGGTTTTAAATGGAGGAGGAAACATGACACAGGATATTCTGTACAATGACATTATATAATATAATAATGATGCTGATGCTCTATTGATTCCTCTGATCAGGTTTCAATAACCGTTGGTTTCACTGATGCAAACATTAGGAGCATGGAACCGGGAAATGGTTCAATTCAAGTCGGGCAGCTTGAGATATATATAAAAAAAAAGAAATAAAAGATGATCTTGGAGTAAAAGATAATGCATAACAATTAAAGTTTAGCATACAGTGCATTAGCATTAGCAATAAAGCAGCATATATTAAAAAAAAAAGCCAGCATAAGGCATGGATGTACAGTAAAGACAAACAAATAAAGTAAGTCAGCATCTCCTTCCATGGATGCAATAAAAACGTGTCAAACTCAAGGCTCGGGGGCCAAATCTGGCCCTTTGTAGCATCCAATTAAAAAAAAATGAAGAAGAAAATATTAATCATTGCGTAAATTACCAACTAATTCAAATGTAGATATCTCAGCCTCTCCAAATTCAATGAAACTCCAAATATTGTTATTTTTAATCACTAAATATTTCCAAAAAATACTGCAATTTTTCATTTTTAGCTCCAAATTGGGTTAGTGTACACTAGTGCAACAGTTATTTTTGAAATAACGTATTTTTTCTGCCTAAAATCAGCGGCTCTACTTCAGATCAAAGAAGGGTTGGGACCAATCATAATTGTAATCATTACCTAATTACCCTAACCCTTCGTTACCCTAATCTTAACTCTAACCTTTTGATAACCTCTAACCTTAACCCTTGAATACCCTAACCCCTAACCCTAACCTCTAACCCTAACCCTTGAATACCCTAACCCCTAACCCTAACCTCTAACCCTAACCCTTGAATACCCTAACCCCTAACCTCTAACCCTAACCCTTGAATACCCTAACCAAAAAATGCCAACATAGCTCCAAAGGTGTCATAATTTAGGGAACGACACTTATAACAGCTTTATGTATAAAACTTCAAGTGTTACCCTTATTTTTTCTGCCTAAAATCTGCGGCTCACTTGAGATCAAAGTGGTCAAAATTTGGCCCCTGAACCAACGTGGGTTTGACACCCCTGCAATAAACAAAGGCTACAGCCAATAATAGCAAGCAAGCGTTTCTTCAGTGAGGAATCTGGGGCCCAGTATACCAGATATAGTGGGCGGTTACTGGTTAGAACACAATGGGGTGAGGGGTCTGCGAGGCCACGTGTCCATGGGTTTCTCTTGGCACTGGGTCCGTACTGTAGGCTTGTGCTGACTCTGAGGCGTAACTGTAGTCACACGCCTTTGAAATATAGTCTCACGGAAACTCAGGAACGTCCACCGCCATCGGTCGATCACCTCCGTTTCGTACACCAAACTATTAGATACAAAGTGGAGGATTAAAAAGCCCGTGTAGGGTGCAGCAGATATCCAGGCTCTTTGACTTGACATTATTTTTTTTTTCTCATTTATACACATTAAGAGTATCATAAATCCTGTTCAGAAGAAGCCATTTTTCGTACTTGACGGTTTTCGTATTGGAGAAAAAGCTGGACCACGACACACATGTATTATATGTCCTTCACACTGGAACACTGAGGTAAGTATACGGGTTACAAACGGAGAGTCTGTGCACGCTCCAGTGGCTGATACTTGTTGTTGTTGTTGTTGGGTTTGTCCTTGTCAGTGTACAATTTGAATTTCTCGTCTTGTTGTGATTTTTTATATTTTTTTATAGTGTGGATGATGGGTGGGTGTGTCCTCTCTTTACGTTGCATAGTGGTCAAAGCTACCCAAGTACTCCAGAGCCGCCTGGTAGCAAAACTGGTATTCATCCTGGAATAAAACACACAACAACATGGCTTTGAAAAAAGAAAGAAAGAAAAAGAGCAAATATTCACCAAAACTACATTTATAAAGCAGCTTTTCAAACCAACTGCAGAATTCAGTTTGAATAGCTTAGAATCAAATGAAAAAATAAATCAATGAAATGTAAAAATGATTTTTTTTTTAATTTAATATCAATCATACACGACAAGTGATTTACCTGAGAACTAAGCTCAAAACTAAGAATGTATAATAAAAGTATGTTTTATTTTATTTTATTCCAATTGACGGTTTTAGCAATTATGGTTTCAGCAAAATTGTGACTGTAAAATTATCTGAGGCAACTTTTAACTCGAATGGCTTTAAAATGAATTAGTAAAATGTCAAATGATTTTATTTTTCCTAAATTTGAATCATATAAGCAATATTTGCTAATTAAAAAATTAAATATTTTTGCTATATTCTCCTAAGAACCAAGGTCAAAACTGTGAATTTACAATCATTTTTATAAATATTTTATATTTTTTTAAACATAGTATTTTTTAATAATGTATAAAGATTATGTTTTATTTTATTTATTAAAAAAAATCACTGTAGAATACATCTCTAATATGAATCAAGTTGAAATCTGAGAATATATTTGAATATTTGAATTAATATTTTATCTTTTTTTAATTATTTATAATATTTTTATATTGTGTAAAAATTGTTATATTTGATTTTATTATAGAACCAAAAGGTTTTACAAAATGTTCATGTAGTTTGAATTAGAATGTTAGGAATAAAAAAAAAATCACTGATACCACTCCCCAAAACGATACAATATCGAAACTTGCCGATCCTGAGTACCAATACTATTTATTAAGCAAAATGCAATGAATTGGAAGACATTTTATTTTATTCTTTGCTTTTTACAACAAATGTTTATATAATAGATACTTTTTTAAAGCCTTTTTTTTGTAAAAATAGCTCCTCCTTGTGGCCAGTCCCAAAATATACAACAAAAATTTTGCCTTTGGATGCAATGGGTATCGGTTACTGGTATCGGGAACTTTAATGAGTACAAGTAGGAATATGCTGGTAGAGTATCGGACCCTCGTTAGGAATGGTAACAGTGCGCCTCCATGTGGCCGCAGAGTTTATTTCACATATACCATTTATTCGGTTTATTATGTAAGTGAGATTTTGATAAAAGGTCAACAGTAATATTAATCCTAATTTGTTAAAACATGTATTTAGTTTGAATTCTAGTCTTCAGACAAAAACATAATTTAATATTAATTTAGTCGTCGGAATTGGTTTTAAGTTTGTTTTTCATTCGACAAAATTCCTAAAGTAAATCTGAGCATTTTGTTTTGAAGAGTATTTTGGTCCAGCTTTAGTGTGCATTTATACAGTATATGTTTACTTTTTGAAAACTCCATAATAAACACATGCTTTCTGCACTGCTGTGTGTGTACCTCAGTCTGCACCATGGCTGGTCTCTGCGTCCGCAGCATTTTGACAGTTTGGAAGATGTCCACGGCTCCTTCGTAGCGCATCCTCTCCAGCACGATGCTCAGAGTGATGAAGACGCCTGTCCGCCCCACGCCAGCGCTGCAGCACAAAGCGTTTTACAGCAGCACAGTGTCACAGCTGCTCTCCTTATGTTGCTACGGTGAATTGTCTTTGAAAATATCTAGTAAGCGACGCACCTGCAGTGAACGCTGATTGGTCCGTCTTGGCCGAACTGCTCCTTGGTTTTGTGCACTTGGCCGATGAAGTCTATGAATCCCTCTCCAGATTTGGGCACGCCTTGCTCAGGCCAGTCTGTGAACTGGAACTGGCGCACTGTACGAGACTGGCCGTCCTGGGAGAGGGAATAATAATGCTTCATAAAAGTCTATTGAGTTATATTTACTTACTTCCAGCAAGATTATTTTTGTCTTCTTTTTCAATCATATGTAAAGGTTTACATTATTTAGACAACTGTTCCTTTGGTAATCCACTTTAACGTGTTTTGACTATCAACTGCCAGTCTTTGTCAGAGGCGTCTGCTGATCGCTTTGATGTTTTTTTTAAGTGTCCTTCCGTATAGTAATTCAAGCAAGATTCTTTAGGTCTTCTTTTTAAATAATATGTTAAGGTTTCATTTATTCAGAAAACTGTTCTTCAGGAAATTCAAACTTCAAAGGTATCATCAAAGCAATCAGCAGACGCCTTTGAAAAACAAGACAAAATTAATCTTGCTGGAATTACTACGTGCAAGTCAAGGAAACTTCAAAAGAAACATCAAAGCGATCAGCAGACGCCTCTGACGAAGACTGGCAGCTGACAGTCAAACTATGTCATGAGATCACAGTAAATTTCCTGAAAATTTTTTTTTATAAATAAATGAAACCTTAACTTATTATTGAAAAAAAATACAAAAAGAATCATGCTGGAATTACTACGCGCAAGTCAAGGAAACTTCAAAACAATCAGCAGACGCCTTTGATGAAGACTGCCAATTGACAGTCGAATCATGTTGGAAGATCAAAGTGGATTTCCAAAGGAACAGTTGTCTGAATAAATGAAACCATAACATATTATTAAATAAGAAAACAAAAATAATTTTGCTGGAATTACTACGCGCAAGTCAAGGAAACTTGAAAGCGATCAGCAGACGCCTCTGATGCAGACTGGCAGCCGACAGTCAAACCGTTACAGGAGATCAAAGTGGATTTCCTAAGGAACAGTTGTCTGAATAAATGAAACCTTAACATATTACTACTTAGCTCATTTAAAAGTCAGTTTTGCTTAATGCTCATATTGAAATACCGAGTAGGCAGTTTATGCAAAAGTGATTGTCTTTTTACCGAAATCCCACTTTCTGTATTGAGTGAAAAAAATAAAGCGTGCAGGTAATATCCCCTCTTACTCCTAATGATTACTGTTATCTGAGCCCGAATCATTGGCTGTGGTTAACTTAAAGCTGTAACGTCAGTGAGTCTGCTATTGTCAGCCACTCAGGAGGCAATTACATCTTTTCTCTTCTACTCCCCGACTCGCCTCCGATAGAAATCAATAGAGCATCTGTCCGTGTGGCGTCAGTGCCAGGACAGGCTTGGAGTTATCTATGACTGACATGTATGTGTGCGTGACCTACGCAGTCACATTTGGATTGCATGTTGTCAGTTTAGCTTTACTAGTGCAGGGGTTCTCAACCTGAGGGAGGGTTCCAGATGCAACAAACAATATTTTTTGAACTATTTGAGCCCATTTTGGCTTATTTTTACCAATTTTCGGCAACTTCACCAAACTTGCTAAATTTAACCTATTTTTATCACTTTTTCTTGCCATATTTTTGCTCCTTTTAATGAAATTTTGCGACATTACTCCAATTTCTGCCACTTCTCCTTAACATGTTCAGCACTTATAAACCCTTTCCACCACTTTTCCACCTAATGTCACATATGTTGACCCATTAATGTCACTTTTAACCTCTTTTCACCATATTTTTTGCTTATTTTTACCAATTTAACCACAGTCACAATTTGTCATGTCTATTATTTGCCAGTTTAAACTAATTGTTACAATATTGACACTTCAAACCCCTTTTACCACTTTAAATTTGCAACTTTTACCCCATTTCTGTGGTTAAAATTCCATTTCACCACCTTTTTCCACCATCTTTGGTCGCTTTTAACCCATTTTATTTCTAATTAGAACAAGGAATTACATCTTTAAGATGACTGTAATAATAGTAAACTTCCTGGATAACAGTGGGAGGGGTTATAACCCAATCCAACTCCCTGATTAGTTGTAAAAAAATTTAAAAGCCAATGGAAAGCATGAATTAGCTGTTCTACGCCCCTTTTTGGCACATAATGCTTACTAGTGCATGTTTTACTTTACTAGTAAAGTGTACTAGTGCACTAGTAATCCAGAATTGAGCACTAGTAGAGTTTAGTTTATCACTGATATAATTTTTTTCACTGAAATTTAGTTTTGATCTCCTTACTTGTTTCAACTGCCAGTCTTCTTCAGAGGTGTCTGCTGATCGCTTTGACTTCTGCGTAATAATTCCAGTAAGTTCATTTTGTCGTCTTTTTGAATAATATGTTAACTTTTCATTTATTCAGACAACTCCAAACTTCAAAGTAAACATCAAAGTGATCAGCAGATGCCTCTGAAATTGAAAGAGAAGACAAATACAATCTTGCTGGAATGACTATGTGCAAGTCAAGGGAACCTCAAAGGAAACATCAAAGCAATCAGCAGACTCCTCTGACGAGGACTGGCAGTTGACAGTCAAACTATGTCAGGAGATCAAAGTACATTTCCTGAAAAAGGAGTTGACTGAATAAATTAAACCATAACATATTATTAAAAACAAGACAAAATTTATCTTGCTGGAAATACTACGCACAAGTCAGGGAAACTTCAAAGGAAACATCAAAGCAATCAGCAGACGCCTCTGACGAAGACTGGCAGTTGACAGTCAAACTATGTCATGAGATCATAATGAAACCATAACATGTTATTGAAAATTAAGACAAAAAGAATTATTATGTGAAAGTTTTTTGTTGGAATTATGGTTTTCCGTAGCGGAGCGAGATGTTCCACATTTGTTGGAAAAAGAAAATCCAGCAGGGAAAGAAAGAAGAAGAAAACTGAAACCCAGTAGTTGACCCACCCTGGCATCTGTGACTTTGAACTCCCGCAGGATGTACTGAGGCATGTTGTACTCGGCCATTGGGTCCACCACGAAGTACTGGTACCTGGCGGAGCGCTCGGCGGGCCAATACTGGTGACACTTCTCCTAAACACACACACACGACAGGGAATGTGTTACACAGGAATACTTCTAAACACAAACTGTAATGTTTTATATCTGTCCTTACTCGGCCCATTTCTCTCAGCTTAGTCAGCATGACGACTATGGTGGAGTTATGTTCCCACAACATCCTCCAGAAGTCCTCTGTAGTCTCAGCCAGTGGACCCTGGGTGGCAATGTAGCCTCTTTGCTGCCTACACACACACACACACACACACACACACACACACACACACACACACACACACACATTATTCAGCCACATACATAGGCGGAGTTTGAGATTCTTTCATCTGAAAAGCATGTTACTCAAAAAAAAAAAAGTAAAGAAGAAGAAAGTGGGTTGAGCTCCAGGCATGATGAGGACCAGTCAAAACGTGTTTTGCACGACTCTGAGTCTGAGTCATCAGAATGTGTTTGGCGTTTGCCCTCCTTCCAGGGGTCGATGTAAATGCCACACAGTGGGACAAATAGAAGAAAACGTGTACGGCACAAATGACAGAACTGACAGGAAGTGACAGGTGGTTTAAAGCCCATCCGATGCATTCACTCACACAGTCATCATCAGAAGACAACGGGTCAGGTCGCATTAGCGCTCTCGTACCTGTATCCATCTATGTAGCTGGAGTTGATGTAATCAGAGCCCTCCAGGCCCCGGATAGGCTGGAGGCACACGCGGGTGGTTTCGTAAGGCATTATGTTGACCAGTCGGTTCTTGAATTTGTTGCAAGGCAGGTTGGCTGTGACGAACCGGGACGTGTGGGCTTTGGTGTTAGCCAGGCGCTAACGAGAGAGGAGAATGCACATGTAGCACAGCAACGTTAATGATTAAAATCATGCAAAGCTAAGTCGGTCGTAGGCTGGAGTTTATTCTCGTCAATTACAAACCAATTGTTTTACAGTTAATTTTTTAAATGAGTTTATTTGATGTTAACATCACATTTACATTAGTTACCCAGATGTATTGTTTTAAGTGCTAATTTACAACATCTGTCTACAGGAGGCTTTTAATAAGGTTAAAAATAACAAAAATAATAAGAAAGTCAGCAGGCAATATGCACTATACAATAAAAGAAAAGCAATATTTCGATTATTAACAATTATTGATTAGATTTTCGATTATTGATCTTCCATTTAACACCAGTCAGCATCTGAAATATTTGACTTTTTTTTTAAGTAACACCTCACAGCACTTTTAATATTTTATAATCTAATTAAAATATCTAAATTAGGATGACTCGTCTGATTTTAAAAATAGAAACAATTAAGAATAGAGTCATAATCGCCAATAATTAACTTGCGATTGTCTATCGTAACCTACCTTAGTAGGTTGAAATCCCTCATAGGTTTCTGTACCTGTGCTTTGCTAATTGATTTAACTATTTATAGTTGTTTTGCTAAAAAAATAGCTATTTACGATAGATTGTTGTTGAACAGAAAAATGGTAAAATGGCAGTGATATTTACAGTATGTCAATGACGCCACATAAATAACTATTATTACTACTATTTAGTTGTTTTATTTTTTTATTTTTTATTTAAAGAATAACTAAACCTTTTTCTGCTGAAAACAAATGTATTTGGTATAAAGTATTGTGTTGGAAAGATGCTCGTCATATTTAGTTGTAAAAATGTAAGAGTGACTGCCCTCTACTGGTTCAAACCAGGCTATTACAATGACATTTTGTTATTGGCTGAGAATAGTGGTTTGTGACATTTAGGTGGCTTCTGACATCACAAACCAGCCCTGTTGGCTCCGCCCCTTCTATAAAAACTAGCACCTGTTGACTGCAATGTTTGGTGAGTAGGTTGGATTGAGAGAATTGTGAATAGAGCGCTATAGTGAAAAATGAGAAGCTAGTTAGCATAGCATAGCATAGCATAGCATAGCATAGCATAGCATAGCATAGCATAGCATAGCATAGCATAGCATAGCATGTTTTTTGGAGATTTTATAGTATAGACTGGGCGTGTCTAGCCCCGCCCATTTTCTTGACATAATTGTCCAACCCTTCCAAGTTTTCAATAACCAAGAGATCGAATAAGATAAATCCTGGCTTGATGGCGTGATTAATCGACCATCATCATATTAGTTTAGATCACATATGTCAAAGCCAAGGCCCGAGGGCCAAATCCGGCCCTTTAGAGCATTTGATTCGACCCCCAGTTGAAAGTAAAAATGAATTATTGTGTAAATGACCAAATAATTCATTTGTAGATGTCAGTCCCTCTAATGACACAAACTATCACATGATGGCAGTTACATTTAATCTTAAATTGTTGGAAGAACTCTAAAATCTTTCCAAAATCTTGCAATTTCCTTCAAATTATTGACCCAGATTAAATTTAAAAAATTGGTACAAAATTGAAGAAATTTAAAGAAAAATCTGTAACTTATTGCTTGAATATGTAGGTTCCTTACATACTTTCTATATCAATTATAGGCCTGAGTGCAAACAAAGGTACATTATGTTGAAATTGCTGGTTTTTTCGTGTAAAATCTGCAGCCCATTTGAGATTAAACTGGTCCGTATTTGGCTCCTGTACTAAAATAAGTTCAACACACTGGTTTAGATGTTCCATAAAACCAAAGTCCTTCTCTCTTACCTTGAACTCCAGCTCCATGCCGGTGACATGTTCTCCTGTCTCTATCTTAGACAGCTTCTGCATGTAGGAGTAAAGACTTCTGGCGGCCACCTCGGTGTTGCCGCAGGCCACAGCCTCCAGTAGGGCCTCGTGGATGAAGCTGTACTGGTCCTCCGTCTGCACCATGTAGTTCCTCTGCGAGCGCATCAGCGTCACGTGGCCGTAGATGTCCACCGTGTGCTCGTGTCGAATGCGCTCCAGCATGGCATCGATGACTATGAAGCAGCCGGTACGACCCACGCCGGCACTAATAATTCAGTAAGAAATATGAGTTAAAGATACATTTCAGGAGGAATATACAAAGTTATCCATTCTGATCTTAATTTTGGTTCTTTAAAGCTGCTGCCGGCGACAATACCAAACTTTTTTTTTAAAACTGTCAAAGTGAGTTCCCAACACATTTCTGATATTAAAGGTGAAAATTTGTGCCAAAACAATTGCGGATGTTGATTTTGTGGTTTTCTACGAAAACACGCTAATACAACCGAAATGCAATCAGAATCAGAAATACTTTAATTATGCCGGGGGAAAATTATTTTCTAACAGAGGCTCAAGAAATATTACAGATTACAAGAAACACTGATCAAAGAAAAAGAAAACGTACGTAATTAAGTAAAACTACACAAAAAATTGGGTGTCCACTATCAAACAAAAGTGAAGTAGACAGGTCCAATCTAGTTAAAACACGTTAAAGTTGGAAAATAAGGAAAAAAAGGAGGAGCGACTGTAACAGGCAGCATGTGCGATAGCCAATAATGTCTTTGACGTTTCACAGGGTGACAACATGTCACGGGAAACGCCATAAACAAACCAGAACAAAAATGGCATCTCGTGAATCACTGTCTTCCTCGTCTGGCAAAGAAATCTCTCAAACATCAGAAATGTAACTTTGAACATCGCAGCCTAACCTTGTATCGTAGCATTTCCGTGATAACGAGAGGCATTTCATTTAAAAAACTAATAGATTTTACATCCTCTGTGTTTGGCCATTCCTGGCCAAATCTGTCATGAAACTTTCACGCTTTAGCGCCATCTTTGCATTCTTCTACGGGATTCCCAATCCCACAATGCAATGTGCGACACTATTAACCTGTGTGTCTGTGTACGGGGTTGATGTTTTACTTATTTTGATCTTTGTAAAAGCACATTGAGCTGCATTTTATTGTATGAAAAGCAATTTTTATAAATAAAGATTGATTTGATTGATTTGTTTTGATATTCTGAAGTTCAAGTCACATGACCGTTTGTCAACAAAGCCAAACACAATCTTTCGAGCGGCAATTTTAACCTCCAACATTTGTTTGTGAGTAAATTCTGCCGTTTTGCGGAAGAAATATTTTGGATTTATTCATCTGTGAAGCTTAAAGTATGGCTACGTTCACACTGCAGGTCCTAATGCTCAATTTGAAAAAATATATTTTTTGTGCGCTCATAAATATCACACATTAATAAATGCTTATATCAGTTTGGAGTATGAACGGAATGCGACCCCGGTTTCCCCACTCCCCCACTGTTCCTTCTGGGATGAAGGATTATGACATTATCGCATTTTGATGATGTAAAGGTCGGATAGAATGCGATCTGGCCATTCAGACAGGCAAAAATAATGGTAAATATACGTCATTATGTGTGTAAAAAGAGTGATGGGATCATCTTCAAAATATAACAAAATCTGTTTCTTCTTGAGTAATCACTGCATTCTGTATCCTATTATTTCTAAGTCAATCTATCCACACAAACAGTACATTTGGTTTAATTATGGCGTACTACTCACCTGCAGTGAGCAATGATGGGTCCAGCATCAGGCGGGTTGCAAGCTTTGACCCTGCGGAGGAAGTTGAGGAAGGGGGTGGGATACTCCGGCACGCCGTGATCGGGCCAGGCGGTGAACTGGAACTGACGCACCTCTCTCCGCTCGCTGCTTCCACTCTGAGACGAGGAGCAGGCAGTAAAAACACGTTTCATTATTTAGAGTCACTGGAGTAATAGCAGCTTCACTCTTGTTGCATCACTGAACCATCTGAAGAATCCACAATCCTTCAGATGGAAGCAGTGACTGCATTCCATCCATTTAAAACAATCTTCAGCTTAATGGATATTCTCAAGTTTTTAAAATCTGTAACTTCTCTGATAGAGAAAGAAAAAGAAATGCAAAGGAAAGAGGATTGAAATCTTAAGCATCACTCTTGCCGTTCGATGCTTCCTCTAACTTTCCTTTTTTTTTTTTTTTTTTTACAACATATCAATAGAAATTCAAAGCTGGCTCTTCACGGAGAAGTTACGGTTGGCCTAGATTCTGTGTTTGAAAGTAGGCCACAGAGACAAGTCCGTCTGGCAGTTCTAGATTAGCCCAGCACAATAAGAAACTCCTCAGCCTCCGACTGATCACATCTTAGCGTCTACAAAGGAAAGCCTGGAGTGAACACTTGATGAAACCTCAGACAAATCTAAGATCCTTTGTTCCCACATGCACATGCATAATGTCACTTATTATTCCTGTTCCTACTTGCAAACTGTAAACCTAAGAGATACTGTAGAAGTTATTTCAGGCTAATGTGTATTTAAATTAAGCGTGAATGAGAAAAAGGAGTGAAAATATTACCTTATGCAGCGAGAATGTGCGAACACAGAAAGTAGCCAACTCCATGGTGTCCAGTAACGTGACCTGGATCATCCCGTATGTGTCTGTGCCACGACTGGGCCAGTACTGGTCACACTTAATCTAGGAGTAAAAGAACGAACACAAGCCCATCGTTACTACTCGTGATGTACTCAAGAACGCACCATCCGAGACCAAGACTTGCCCGAGAACAGAATACACCGAGACCAAGACCGTGTTCGAAGTCATACTAACATACTACTCGTACTAAGTTTGACGACAAAATGAGTATGTCGTGCGTTCACATTAGATAGTATGAAAAAGTATGTATTAGTCTATTATTATTATTATTATCTTGTTATTTTATTTAGTTTGCACATATTAGTCTAACTACTCTTATATTTATATTTATACTTCTTTTTTTATTTATTTTTCTTTATTCTAGTTGATTGTTATTATTTAATGTTACACTATCTGAGAGAGCACAGGTCACCAGGACAAATTCCTCGTGTGTATTCATACACTCTTGGTCAATAAAGTTGATTCTGATTCTGATGAAAAGATTGAGTATGCGAGAAACATGTATATTATATCGGGACATTTTTTAAGTATGCACGGTGGGCACACTAGTCATATTCAACCGTCCCATGATGCATTGCGAGCGGAACGTAAAATCGTCCTGGGACTGGCATTAGCGTAAAAATCAAATATCCTGTTTTCAAAATAAAAGCATCTCTTCTTGTCTTCCATTAGTTTTTTAACGCTTTTGTAAATAGGGCTGTTGTTTTGAAGTTACCTGAAAGTTTTGTCAGTAATAAACTGCAGGCAATATGGAATCTTCGGAATCACCAAAATGTCGGAATGAAATGTGTATAAGCAAGTTTTATGGATGAAATGAGCACATGTTGATTTTCTACTTGGTCACTTTCTCATTTAAAATGCTTTCAGAACTTTCAACGTAGACATTTAGCCTCAGTGTGCTTCCAGTTTTTGTCGTCGTAGGTTCCAAATGCATCTTGGGAAACTTGGACGTATACTTCAGTGGGTACTCTCATCATCCTAATCATACTTATAATATATAGTAAACAGTATATACTCATTGAGTTTGTAGTGTTTGTAGGGAGTCAGGATCGAGTCAAGACAAAGAAAAAACCATTAAATTACATTGTAAAAACCATGACCAGGTTTATCAGTTAGAGCATTTTCTCTTTAATTTAATTAGTACATTTGACAGACAATAGGAAGTCGTCTGAAACCAAAACTGTCTGTTGCAACCTTTGACAATAAACCCTGTGTCCACGTTTGAGCATTTCCGTCTCTGCTTATAAAGCACAACATGCAGAGAAATCTCAAATCTTGACAAATTTGTTCTAACTAAATTATTGCAAAAACCACATAATTTTCCAGGTGATTGAGGCCTAAAGGAAATGTTCGGAGGTATTTCTGACGAGAGAAAACATGGACTCATGCCAGTTTTTGCAGGTGTCGGACACATTAGGCACTGGAAAAGATTTCTAATCAGTGAGCGAACACTAAATATTCTAAGTCAAATTACAACATTAATTAATCAGGAACAGTTCCAGGTGCTTCTTCTTTCTTATTATCACATTAATGAAGTTTCAGAATAGCAGATCAGTTCTTGATCAAAAATCCAGAGTCTGGCCAAGACAAGACCAAGTAAAACTAATCTAGATTCAAAACAAGACCATCAAAAAGTGGTTTAGATGACTAGTAACTACTTCTGAGGACAGCAGTGATTGCCGGTACCTACCCTTGACTTCTCCTCTAGCCGGGTCATCATGACGACAGAGGCGGCCCGCTGCTCCCAAACCATCCTCCAGAAGTCCCCGAATGTTTCTGCCAGCGGCCCCTGTGTGGCAATGTAAGCATTCTGCTTCCTGTAGCCATCAATGTAGTTGGCATTAATGTAGTCGCTCCCCAGAATACCTGCAGAAGAGACACTGTAAGTCAACTGAACCCTTCCCAAGTAACTCAATGAATTAACTCTGCTGTATCACATCAAATGATCCGAGATCAAATAAAAAAAGGGGTTTGTTTTTGGCAGCAACATTGGCCTCTAAACGACTCAAACACAACAGTAACAACCAAACAAGCCCGTGTCGTCGTGGATTCATGAGCTGCAGATCAAACCCGTTGGTGGAGGACAGCTAGCTTCACATGAATGCACTCCTTCAGTCTCAGCTCGATGCACACAGACCCCGCAGTGGCTACATTTCCCCCTCATTAGAAACACCTCAACATTCTCGGTTACACTTTGAAGTTTTATACATAATAAAGGCAGACATCACGCTGTCATTATTATGACCTGATACCTGTCATTAGCATAAATAAGGTGTCACGAAGGCCGTCATTAAGTGTCGTTCACTAAATTATGACACCTTTGGAGCTATGTTGGCATTTTTTAGATTAGTTCACATGTGTCAAACTCAAGGCCCAGGGGGCAAATCCGGCCCTTCAGAGCATCTGATTCGTTCAGCTGGAGAAGGTGAAAATGATGAAACATGAATCATTCTCTAAATTACCAAATAATTCAGTTGTAAATTGTTGTTGAAAGAACTCCTGCAATTTTTCTCAAATTATTTCACAAAATCTCCCCAAATAAATTAAAAATTGGTCAAAAAAATAAATAAATCAAAGGACATTTAAGTATTTGTCACTTATTGCTTAGATAATGTTGATGTCTTCCATACTTTGTCTAATTTATAACTGGAAGCGCAAACTTGGGCACATTAATGTAGAAATTGATTGTTTTCTTGCCTAAAACCTGCCGCCCACTTGTGATCTTACTGCTCCATGTTTGGCCCTTGAACTAAAAAGCATTTGAACCCCCTGGGTTAGGTAGAGGGTTAGGGTAACGAAGGCTTAGGGTTAGGACGGGTGGACTGGCATACTGGGCATACCGGTTCGCTACGTTTTTTTTTCGAAGAGCGAGTGGAGGCAGATATTCTAAATATCTGCCCAAAAATGGTCCAAAAGTGGCAAAAACGTTGCAAGAAAAGAGTGACGACTGATTAAAATGCGCCAAAAGTAGTCAAGAGTGGCCAGAAAATGGGCAAATAAAGAAAAACCAGGTGGTATGTACAGTAATCTTAAATTAGCAAAATGTGAACAAATGAAGAAGGGCAAAAATGTGGAACAAAAAGAGGTCAAATGTAGGGAAAAGGAAATAAGTGGTATTTATTGATATTTATAGCTTATTTAGATGAAAAGTGGCCAAAATAATTCAAGAAAGGGCAAAAATTGGACAAAGGAAATAAATAAAATGGGGTTAAAGTTTTCCCCTTTTATGGTTTTCTGGGGGAATAATAATGAGAATCAAGACAAACAAAGCCACATGTTGGGCACCACTGACCTAATAACAGATTCTACACGGTGTCTGATACTGTAGTGATACTGTAGTAACACTGTAGTGATAATGACAACATAATATCAGCCTTTATGCATAAAACTACAGATAAAGTTCTACCATATTCTCTTGATCTCATTGTTACCTTCAATGGGGGCCAGGATGACTCTGGTGTGGTCGTACGCTATGACGTTAGCGTAGCGGTTCTTGGGCTTGTTAACTTCCAGGTTGGAGTGTTCCCAGGTGAACTGCTGACTGGGGTCGATTGACTGGAAAGAGTCGAGCAATCGTGTACATTATAGCATATTTAGCGGCGTGCTTTTGAGGATAATGGAAACAGAGTGCTTAGAGATGTAGATGAATTACAGCGACGGAAACACTGCTGAATAAATTATGACAATACAGTCTGTGCACAGATAAACAAGAGCGTTCACTTTTATGAAGTTGAAAGCTTAACAGACTAAACATCACCAAGGAATCAGGATGTTATCTGTGTATTTAATGTGCGATGATAAAGTCATTTTGCTCACCTCGTACTCCTGAGAGAGTCTCAGGTTGTCGTTGGCTTTCAGCAGCTCGATGTGTTCAGCCAGCTCGCTGATGGGGATGGGAGGGTGGCTCATCATTCCTACCATTACAATAAAGGTTCACTGAGTCAGCCAGGTCATCATCAGTCACATGCAAATGCAAATGTGACTAATTACACCATCAGACAACATCACGTATGATTAAAAGAACGCACGGAGACGGAACATTTCCAATTGATCCGTATGCGAGAGGACAAAGGCGAGGCGAGTCTGGGTTGTTTATAAATTGTTTTTCTTTGATAAATTGCTTTCTACCGTGATCACAGACTGAGGCAGCGGCTTGGAGGAAAACAAACGCAGGCAGAAGAACGCTAATTAGGAAGCGCGAGACACGCTCTTACACGAAGGAAGCAACCTATGCCTCCTACTGACGTTGCCCGTCACAGCGAGAGTGAGGAAGGATCCGCCGGAGCGACGAATTCTCCATTCAGGAGGCGAACATTTGCAATGATAAATCAAAGTAACACAACAATCAGAACAATCCATAATAACACGGGAGTGAAGATGTATAGTCAGTGTTTGTTGAATTACAATCACAATGATGGAGTGTAAAAACTAGTGCTGTTAAAGTAAACGCGTTCATTTACTCAATTAAATTCAAATATGAAGTTGTTAAGAAAAAATTATGCAATTAAAACAGTTTTTTTTTGGAGTGTGCAGCCGAATACCGTGCGATGATGGGAGACGAAATATTAGATGGAAACTTTCACTTTAAAAAGTTGCTTAACGGCTCATCAGAGAAAACTAAAGTCGTTTGTTCCGTGACGTATCATCTCAGAGCAAAACACCTGACTGACATACGTCTACAGGGCTCGCGAGCATCCGGCACGGCGCCAGGATTCTTCCTCTCCCGGTGCTAAGGGGGCGTGGGATTGATATGTGGAATTTTTTATTTAAATACTATTACATTTATAAGGAGTTTGTCATTTTTTATTCAATAAAAGAAGCTATGCAACACAGAATGTTAGCGATAAAAGGAGTTTTAACTGAATTTGGTCAAAGAATATTTAACAAATTAGTTACGCACAATAAAAGTGGCCACAAGGCAATGGCAACAAAAAAAACAATGAGCAAATTGACCTATTCAACACCTGAAAGTCATTCTTTCGCCTGCCAATAATCAGACAATAATTCTAAAATGCAAAACATCAGCGAAGAACTAACTCACCCTAGTTGTTTTATAGAACACATCGTCACAACAACAAACACTTTTTTCTCTATAACTTGGCCACAAATTGAGATCCAGTGCTCAGACTGGTACCATTGAACAACATTTACTTTCAATGTGTGACCTTGACCCTCCCTCAAGGTCGTATTTAAGGTCAAGGTCAGTCTTCTGTTTTTCTTGCAATATTACTTTCAATTTAAATAGTAAAAAAAAAACTTGTCAACAAATCCAGATACAGGTTGTCATTTTTGCCAATTTTTAAAATTTTCGATTGCCAAATACGTATTTGCCTTGCGAAAATACAGGTCTTGCCTAGTTGTATTTTAATATTATGTAAATATTGAATAATTATCAAATAACTAATAGCGTAAGTATTAAAATCGATTTATTTACAATTATAACTCCCCAACACATTAGATTGCAAAGAGCTGCCCGAGGTAGAAAGAAGTAGCTTGTGAGTCGGAAAAGTGTGTTAGCCCCGCCCCTTTTATAGAAACTAGCACATGTTGACTCTGCAATCTGTGGCGAGTAGGTTAGAACAGTGGATAGAGAGCTTTAGTGAGTATTGAGTCGCTAGTTAGCGTAGCATAGATTGTTGGCGATCTACCGCTCGATCGCAGAGGTATTTTGTGTCGATCGCGCTTGTGATCACAAGCGCAAGACTTCAGAAATGAATGAGAACGACACAGTCACGTTTTCCAGGAATGAAACCGAACAATTTAGTTTCTGACCTCAACAGGAGGGGGCGCTAGCGCACAAATCTGTTCAGAAATGGAAAGGCTACATTTTTGTATATTTTACGAACTATATTTTCAAAATGTTTTTCTAGATTGTATTTACGTTTTTAAAACATATTTTCAATCTAACTCAGTTTTTCATTATTATTGTATTTTAATATTATGCAAATAATGAATAATTATTGAATAATGTTAATACTATTATACTTTCTGTGTATTAATTCTACATTATTTCCATAAATAAACAATATATATTACAAGCTTCAGTCTTATGTAGAAAAATGCAATTAATCACAATTAATTACAGAAAATTATGGATTAATTAGTTGTTTTTTTAATATTTGACAGCCCGAGTAAAAACATTTAAAACCCCAAAACAGCTTCTTTTTTTTAAAAAATAATAATTTAATAATAATAAATAATAATAATTAAATTATTTACAATTATAACTCCCCCACCACAGTAGATCGCAAAGAGCTAATTATTGTAGAAGTCGCTCGCAAGTCAAAAAAGTGTGTTTTAGAGGATAGACTGGGCGTGTCTTAAATGCTCCAGGAGCCCCGCCCACAATCAAGACTTTTTTTTTTTCATTTCCAGCCTCGACGCACGTCAGCAAAAACCTCAAGGTTTAGTTAATCTTTCAGCCATTTGTAGAGCGAAAATGATGTTTTTAGATTCTCTTTCTCTGCCCACACATGGAATTATGACAAGGTCTTCCTGTCACGACCAAATCGACCTTGGTTCACATCCCCGTGTTTTGTTGGAAACAAGTTTTTTTTTCTGCAGCAGCGAAAAGCACATTTGTCTGAAAAGAAGGAAAAGTGGGCGAGGAGGGAAGCTTCACAGCAGCTACTGAGGAGGAAAATAAGCTTTTGATGAAAGAAAAGAGCTGAAAACCTTCATTTTAGGAGAATAAAAGATGACGAACCTTCATTTACTGATTAAAAAATAAAAATACTCTGTTTGAATTGACCCTTTATGGCAGACATGGGCAAATGGTGGGCCGGGGGCCTCATGTCTAACTGTCTAACTTTGCGTGTCCCCTAAAACAAACACAAAATGACAAAAAAAAGAAAGAAAATAAAAGACAAAAAAACAGCAAAAGTACACTTAATAATAACAAAAATACACATAATAATAACAACAAAAATGACTCAAAAAACACACAAAACAACAATAAAAAATATGTATAAATGTACACAAAACCACACAAAAAACAAAGATTACCAATATAATCGTTCAGATTGGTCACTATTTTAATTAAAATAGGATGAAATTAAAAAAATGATTTAAATTAAATGTAATTAAATATGATGTTAAGATATGATCCCCACAGTGGGGACATTTGGTTTGTACGACAGCAGAAGAAAACAAATCTTCTGCTTGTTGTTGTTTTTGTTGCTCGTGAAATTAAATTAAAAAAATAAAAGAAAAAAAAGAGGAAGGGGAAAAGGAGTCGCACACTATGAAAATAAATAAGTGGAACATAAATAACATGGCTGCGTATATATGTACAATATAAATATAAATAATTATATGCCTAAACGATGACATGAATGCTGATAATGTGGCCCACGCTTTGATAAAAGTTGCCCATCTCTGCTTTATGGCCTGGCAGATATTATTTAAGTATATAAGTCATTTTTAATCTCTAATTGTGAAAATAACTCAGTTTTTCTAAAATTCTGCAGTTTCTCACAAACAATCCAACAAAATTCCTCTAAATTGCACAAAACATTTTCTGCAAAGATCCTGCTGGGACTGATAATCTGTCATTTATTGCCTGGATATTGTTGGTGCCTTACATACTGTACATGCTGTATTTATCATTTATAGGTGGAAGTGTAAACTAGGGCACGATAATATTAAAATTCTAACATTTTTTTTCCAATTGTATGAAAGAGGGTTAGGATCACCGGAAAAAAACCCCAAAAAATTATTATTATTAATGTTGTGATAAAAAAAATGAAAAGAAAAACAATCAGAATTCTGACTTTAATCTCAGATTCTGACTCAGAAGAAAAAGCATCCTATGTATGAATGCAGCCTTTATGGTTTTATTAAACTATAATATTACTGTTCTGCTGTTCAGTGGAAGAAGAAGTGAAACGTCTGAGTCGTTAGATCTCTACCTCAGTAGGGGGTGCAGAACGGAAAAATCCATGTATTTACTTGAAAGTGGGGTTTGAGCTGGGAACGCTGGTGAGAACAAAGCAAAGGAAAAATCCTTTACAAATGATCACTGTTAACCCACAACACACCCTTTCTGATCTTTGGTTTCTCTCTTGTTTTGGGGCATCTATCCACGGCTTGGCATGTGGGATGTGGGCGTACGGAGATGATGGGATTCTGTCACACTGTTGTGACTCACAAATGACTAAGCATGCACTGTATTACCTGGGCAGGGGCCATTTGGATCTGAAATAACCACCGTGAGCTGCCAGGTACAGGCTGGTCGGCGTTCACAGAACTTACACAATCTCGTCTGCATAATTTTCACCGAGGATAAAATTAGCCGCATGAATATTTCATCTCCCGACGACGAGCCAACGAAAGTAGATTTTTTTTTTACATCATGCAGACACAAAGTGTGTTATTTGGGTGCTGTGTGAGTAGGTATACGTAGTTTGATACCAGGAGTCTGGAAGTTAATGCGTCTCATCTCCACGGGGTCCGTAGGGTGGTGGGCCATCATCTCAGCGTTGCTCAGAAGACTTTTGGTTCCAGGTTCAGAGTCTTTGCGTTTACTGTTCACACACACACACACACACACACACACACAAAAGCAGAGGTGTAAAGACTACTCAAGGACAAAAATAGAGCTTTCTCTGTTGCTCCGCCCTCTGGAGCTCCTTCCTAAAACACATCCATAACTACACTGACTCTTATTTTTAACATCACTTCAGCTTTTAACATTTAACATCCATTTTCTTTTTTCTGATTTATATTTCTGTGTCTTAGAGTTTCTACAAAAGCGCCTCAAAATAAAATGTCTTATTATATTATTATGATTACAAGTAAGTCACACATTTATTGTTGGTCATAAATCTTTCCTTACATACAGTAAACATCTCATGTATAAACTTAAAAAGGAAGACACCAAATCTTTCACAAATGGAACTAAATTTATTATCAATAAAGGCGTCTGTATAAAATAAATGGTTTGTCAAAATGTACAATTCTATAATTATTATAAAATAAAACCAATGCATTAAATATAGCTACATTTATGAACGTTTTGTGTCTGTTTTGGTGCGGTGCGTTATGTTTAATTTCTGAGTTTCTGAGAAACGTGTCCATGTCCCGCCCTAAACCACTCCACTTCCTCCCCCTGCCTCTGCCAATCTACCAGAAGCCACGCCTCTACTTTTGTGCATGCGCATCGGGTCGCATTGATATAGGTTTATGGGTCATTATTATTATTTTGATAATGGACGTTTCTGAGGTAAGAGCCAAAATCATATTTATCTGTTTGCTTCCGTGCACAGTTTACACACGCACATTCACTTTGATTGACAGTTTCCGCTACAGGAAGTCGAAGCCCATTGGCTGGACGATCACCGCTTTTTACATTTGTATAGGGGTCTATAGGAGGAAGGCGGGGCTTATATACATTAATATATATGAATGACCATAGAAAAATAATAGTTTGGTATTTTTTTGGCATTTCAAAACAATGATACATAAACATAGATTTTTCAGAAAATCTGGATATCAGCTTTAATAATTTTAAAACAAAAAAATAATATTTTACTCAGTAACGGTTGGGTGTAGTTTTCGGACTATAAGGCGCACCGGATTATACTGTAAGGCGCACTATCAATGAATGGGTCTGCTGGGTCTATTTTCATACATAAGGCGCACCGGACTATAAGGTGCACAGGTTTGTTATTATTATTATTATTATTATTATTATTATTATTATTATTAAGACGCATTAAGCAAAATAAAAATCAGATAAGTCAAACTTTATTCAACTCATTAACAATAACTCTCAACATTCTTCAGGTTTAATACAGAACAATACACTCACTTTTTCAGTTCAGTATGTTGAAGCACAGTAGTTAATATCATACATAAGGCTCACCTGATTATAAGGCGCACTGTCGATTTTTGAGAAAATTAAAGGATTTTAAGTTCGCCTTATAGTCCGAAAAATACGGTAACTAATTACTTATTTTACAACGTACTTAAGTACAAGTAAAATGAGTGATTTAGAAATATAATATATAAATTGCAGTATTTTGGAAAAATGTTGAGTTCTTTCAACAGTTTGCGATTAAAATTGTGTGCCATAATGTGATATATGCCAATATTGGTGAGTTTCATGTGAATTATTTGGTAATTTACACATTGATTAATGCTTCATTTGTCATTTTTATTTTTTCCTACGGGCCAAATTAGATGCTACAAAGTGCACGATTTGGCCCCGGGCCTTGAGTTTGACACGTTTCTTAGGTTATCTTTGGTACATACTGTATATATATGTCTTTTTTTTTAATAAGTTCTGTTGTGTTTTACTGATTACTAATTTGATAAAGGCTTTAAATCAATTTTCTGCCATTTCCTGCACCGTTTATCCATCTTTTATGTGATAATGTGTATTATTCTGTAATTGTGCAAAATAAATAATAATTATCTCGGCTACCCCGTGTGAGCAAACAGCGTGAACAGATCCTCGTACAGTGTTTGCTATCATGTAAAAGCGGGTTAAAATAAACTGAAGGACTTTGACATGATTTTAATCTTACCTGTCAGGTTTGCTGCTTTCAGTCAAACACGAGCAGCGTGAAGGAATAATTAGGAGAAGGAGGAAAAAAAAGGGGGGGAAGGAAACGGGTAGATTGTCAGAGGCAAAAAATTAAAAATCAATATTTTTCATTGTTATTCAAAAAGCTTGCAGCAGATATTGTTAGACTGAGCAGTGAAATAAACAACGTAAAGTCAGTGTCGGACAAAAGAAAAGAAAGACTGTTGAATAGATTTCATGGTGAAATGCACAGAGTTTGATTTTAGTTCCAGCTGCGAATATTTCTAAGACTGATCATAATTGTGGTCCAAAAATTAAAAACAAAAACAGCATGAGGCTATATACTGTATAGAACAGCAACTTAATGTGGAGCATAAATCTTTAGAGGCCATAACTTTCTGTTATATAATAATAATATAATATTTCTGTTTCCTGTGTGATTAACAGAGAATTAGCGAGAAATACACAGACTTTATGTAGAGAACAGATGTTCACATCCTCCTCTTCATCACTGCACGGACACTAAGAGCTGCATAAATAACATTTCATTTCTAGATTTTAAAATGTAATGTAATAATAACTGCAGTTTCAACAATAAAAATAGATTCTTTTTTAGGAAGGACATCTATATTTATTGATCAGCCAGTCGTTATTCACTGGTTTTTCACTTCCGATACGATACTGATATTGAATACATACTTTTATTGCATATTTGGTTGAGTAGCGTGTTAGAAAAAAGACTTGATCAAGGATCAATAAGAAGAAGAAAAACATGATGGAGTGATATTAACAAACAAATAAATAAACAAATAAAGACTGAAAAACAACATATTTTGAAAGTGAAAAAAAAAAAAAAACACTCAATATACTTAAACATAAGAATATTCTACGAATGAATAAAAAATAAAAATAAATACATAATTAAAACACCCTAAAAAACCTAATTATGTATTGGAGTGATTTTATCAATGATTTTAGGTGCAGAACAGTCTTTACCTATAATTATTTATCAGAAAATAAGGAGGGTTTTTAAGCCGACGACTGAATAATTTATTTTTAAATTAAAAAAACGTGTGATTATTTCATAACTTTAGAAAAAATTATAGATTAACACATTGTATATAGTACGTGTCAAACTCAAAGTTCAGGGCCCAAATCCAGGCCTTCAGAGCATCCGATTCGGCCCGCAGGAGAACATGAATGTTTAAATTTGTTTAAATTACCAATTTACAAATTGTAAATGGAAAAGTCTCTAAATTTGTAAATGATTTGGTAGTTGTTGAAAGAACTGTACATTTTTCCGAAATCCTTCATTTTTTCCTCAAATTATTCCACAAAATCTCCACAAATTAAATAAAAATTGGTAAAAAAAAATCAAAGGACATGTAAGTATCTGTCAATTATTGCTTTGATATTGTTGATGCCTTCCATACTTTGTTTAATTTATAACTGGAAGTGCAAACTTGTGCACATTAATGTTAAAATTGTTTGTTTTCCAACCTAAAACCTGCATTGAATTTATTGGCCTTTGGACTAAAAGAAGAACAAACTGGTTCATATTAAATAGATAGATGACATCATTATTAATTACCAAACTTAACACTTCTACAAAATGTGTAAAAGCAGAAAGAATCAGGATTTAATCCCACTCTCTGTTACCCTGGCTCTATTTTAATGCAGCCTCCAAAGTAAATGTACAAAATGACAGAAAAAATACACAAAACAAGAGCAAGAATACATTAAAAAAATACAAATAATTATAACATTGCAGGAAAATACAGTTAAAGACAAGATAAAAACACACAAAACTACTACAAAAATGAACAAAACAACAAAAATAATACACAAATATACTCAGAAAAATATACAAAAGTACAGAAAATGACAACAAAAGTACACAAAAAGACAAGAAATACACAAAAAATTACTCAAAGCAAACCCACAGTACTAACAAACGAGCAAAACAGCAACAGAAATACACAAAAAATTACTGCACACATACAAAATGACTCAAAAGACCTATATTTTACAGGAAAATACACAAAAGGAGTGCAGAAATGTACAAAATACCTCATGAGCAAGACAACAACAAACATACACAGAATGACAGAAAAACACACAACATCTTTCCTGTATTAATGCTCAGATCACTCATTATTCTAATGCTGACATGAATGTTGATCATGTGACCCTCTGATCAAACACACACATGTTTGTGGCCCTGATGTGATAATAGTTGCGTACCTCTGTTTTAAAGTTTCAGTTAGTTATTTCCACTCACTTTTTGTAAAGAAGGATAGCAATAACGATACAGATGATGAAAACCACTGCCAGGACGGGGCCGACCACCCATATCAAACCATCACCTGCATCAAAAGGTTGTGGGTCTGAATCTGGAGCGATCACTGGGTCAGTGTACGGGCTGGCCACGTACATCCTCTGTGAAGAAACACACGATGACATCACTACTGAGGCAGAAAATTCACCTGTAGTATTTGTGTTTTCACTGAATCTCATAAAACTCAGCTAACATGCGTTAATGACCAAAGCTGCAGTTGACAGATTTTATATATGCATATGTTTCATTATTACTATTTAAAATGTGTCAAAATCCAAGGCCCGGGGGCAGAATCCGGCCATTTAGAGTATCCATTTGGGCCCGAAAGAGAAAGTAAAAATGAGAGCGAAAACATGAATCATAGTGTATTTTATTAAATAAATCAGTCGTAGATATCTCAACCCCTCTAAATTCACAATATTAATGAAACTCAACAATATCTGCAGGGGCTCGCATTCATTTTTAATCTAAAATTTTGAAAAGAATCCTCACATTTTTCTAAAATTCTGCAATTTCTCACCAACAATCCATCAAAATTTTTTTTGAAAGTTACACTAAAATTAGTCATAAATCAAGGAATTTTGACAAAGATCTAACAGGGAGTGATAATCTGTCATTTATTGCTTAAATATTAAATTGTCTGTGCCTTACATACTGTATATATTATTTATTGCTCACATACAATCTGTGGCACACTTGTAGTCACTGGAAGAAAGTCCAATATTTTGACTTTAAAGTAAAAATTCTGACATTTTTTCTCAGAATTCTGACTTTAATAACATAATTATGACTTTTTTCCCCCTTGAATTCAGATTTTAATCTGAGATTTATGACATTTATTCTCAGAAATTATGAATGACTTTAATAACTAATGACTTTTTATTCCTCAGAATTCTGAGACTAAATTCATATTTCAGAGAATAAAGTCATAATTCTGACTTTAAACTAATAATTCTGACATTATTCAGTCAGAATTCTGACTTTAATAATTCTGAGGAATAAAAAGTCAAAATTATGTTATTAAAATCATATTTCTGAGATTAAATTCATAATTCTGAAAATAAAGTCATAATTCTCTGATTAAAATCTGAATTCTAGGGAAAAAAAGTCATAATTCTGACTTTAAACTAATAATTCTGATTTTAAACTAATAATTCAGACTTTAATCTCAAGTTTTTCTCAGAACATTAATAATAATGAAAAAATATAGAATTTTTTTCCAGTGGTCCTAATCTACTGCCGTACTTAAATTTCTTATTGAACTTTTGTCGTATTCGACACTTTATGTAACTTGTAAAATAATTTGAAATGTATTTCAAAACATCTGATATACAGACCCACAGTATGGTGGTCACATGGTCTGTTCCAGTTTAAATGTGTATAAAAGAAGGCGTTGTGTGTTTATTAGCAGTTTCCATGTGTGACTGATGGGAATGTGCTCGTCTGTGCAGCGAGAGGAAACACTCATTACAAAGTACATGGAGCGCCTGTGGGACAACAACACGGGCAGCTTGGAATGAGCTCACGGTCAGAAAACGATTGGCTTTCATACCCCAGTGGTGGAGTTGAGCTCTGTCAGGATGAAGAAGATGTACTCCTGGCCCGGCTCCAGAGCTCGGTTTTCAAAGCCACCGTAGTCCAGCTGATCCCCCAGGGTGAAAAACGCCGGCAGGGTGGCAGGTGTGAACCGGGCGGTGATGTAGGCGCGTCGGAGGTCCACCTGCTTCTGCTGTCGTGAGTTCCGCTGCCTCTGACTAATGTCCTTTAACAACTACCAGCACCGGGCGTGGAAGAGAGAGAGCACGCCATGAATCATTTAACCATCTATGAATGGACTTCATTGAATGAAAACAGTAGAGGATGGATTAGAGACTATAACGTGATTAAAGAGTTAAATTATGAGTGCTCTTACCTCCTCTAGGTCCATTTCATCTGGGCTCTTAGGGTGTCTGATGACGCCGTGGGCTCTCCGCAGGGGAACCACAACAACATAAACATTCCTGTGGACGCAGAACCAAGAGCACTCAGACAGCGCCGAACATCCTCTATGTCAGATATGAACCGTCATCTGGATCAGTGAGTGTGATCATGGTTCCATGATTATTCACACTTTAAAGCAGACACTGATGTGGCCCCCAGACGAGACTCAGAAATCACACATGACAGAAAAATATATGAAAGATCTGCAAAAAATGTTGTGAACAAATGCACAAAATGACTCAAAACAAGACAGAAAACATTAGAAATGGCAGAAAAATACAAAAACGGACTTATATAAAGAAAAAACTAATTGGCTGTAAATACAAAGTAAAAACAAAAAAACACAAGACAATAACTAAACATGACAGAAGAATACCAAAAATGCATACAAAATGACAACAAAAACACAAATTGTAATTTAGATACACAAAAAAACATCCAGAACAATAAAAATGCACAAATCGACAGAAAATAATGTATATAAAACCCTGTGTTAACTAACCAACTAAATGCAGACATCAACGTTGATTATGTGGCCCTTGAATCAGACATCACATTTTTGTGGCCCCACTGTGATAACAGTTGCCCATTTCTGTTTTAATGGATTATAAGAAAAGTACATCCCTATTAATAACCATACTGTAGGTCCCAATGTATGGGCACCATCATTTTTTAAAAATATTGCGATAAAACGCACAATCTTAGTCCGATCTGAATGAAATTTGGTGGAGTATTTAAGAAGCCAACCCAACAGAACTGAGTCAATTTTCATAAAGATCAGTCAATTACAAACCGAGGTATGAATTCATGATTTGATTTTTTTATTTGACCAATGATGAGTTTGGGTTTTTTGGATTTAATTATTTATTTATTCAATTTTTTTAATTTATTCAATAATGGAATCTTCTGTGATTGACGGTTTAAATTTAGTCCAAACCCGTTAAATTCTTTTGACATAATCCTGAAAACAGAAACAAACAAATTGACACCAGTTAAACAACAATTAATCACATTTTAATCATGCTACGATTAAATTAACCCCAAGGTCTGCAATATTTACACTTAAAATACTTGCTGTGTAATTTTGAATAATGTATTTATTCCATTAGCCTTTGGTACATTTTTAATTCTTGGATTAATTTTTTTCAATAATTTTCTTTTATTTTTGTATAATTCTTATTTAAAGCTTCATTTTGTGCTGTAAATTGTACACATATTGTTTGTTTACTTACACATGATAAATAATTGTGATTACGTGACTATCATGTTGGCCATAATCGTGCAGCCATAAAAAACTAAACTGACTCGAATAATTGTCATATATTTTACTAAAGAGGGGGTGAAGTACAGGAGAGAAACGGACTGTTGAGAAAATGTAAAAAAGTTCAGGTAACAGGTTAAACATTCTAACCATCTGTAATCCATAGACCATGTACAGTTACAAAGTTGAATAATTCATCCTTACTGACCGGGGTGCGAGTTTCTATAGCGAAGAGGCAGGATCAGTGTGACGGTGGTTTCCGTTTCACGGGTGTGGTCTATCTCGGGCCGGCGTATGGTGATGGGTGGCGAGGTCTTGGCCAGTGATGCGAGGGCGGAGGCCGCCCATGTTCCCTCGGGGGCGGTGATTTTAAAGTCGTAGCTGGTGTCTGGCTGAAGGTTTGTGATGATGGCTTTTCTTTGTGAGCATCCACCTCCATCTTCTGTCGGTTATACTCCACCTGGAGCGAGGAAGAGCCAAATAATACCTGATATGTCATTATAGAACTCTCTCATGGTCAGTTCTGGCCCTACGCTGGCCAGATACCATCGTACACTGACAGCGTTCACCAAGGCCTCTGCCTGAGGAGACTCCATTATGTTAGGACTACCGCTATCCAGACATGTAAAGAGTACTGATAGAACCTTCTCAAGTAGAAGTACTGTTACGTGACTTATTTTGGTAGTAAATCGGTTCCCTCACATACAGTAAACGTCTCATGTATAAACTTAAAAGGAAGAAAACCAAATCTACCAGAATTGGAATTTCATTTATTTTCCACAAAGGCGTCTGTTTAAAATAAAAGGTTTGTCGAAATATACAATTATTTTTTAAATACAATGAACACCAATGAATTCAATTCATATTATTTGTGAGTTTTCTTTTGACACGGTGCTTTCGGTTTATATATATATATATATACTGTATAAATATATAAAAGCTACTCACTTACAGTAATGTGAGTACTTGTAATCCATTACTTCCATAATCCATTACTTAAAAAAAAAGAATATACTAACGTTTGGGCGTAGAAGTGCAACGAGTTACTTTACTTTTTTTGAAACGTACTTAAGTACAAGTAAATTTACTGATTTAGAAATGTACTCAAAAAAGTACAAGTACCGATAAAAGCAACTCAATTACAGTTACGTGAGTAATCAGTGACTTTCACATCTGACCAGCAACCCTAAAGCTGGACTCCGTCTCATTCATAAAACCACAATAACATAATGAGAAGATGAAAACATGCAGCAGAAGAATGGATAACGTACAGTGAAGCTGTAGGGGTTACTGGTCTCTGGAAACTCCCAGGACAGTAAGACGCTGGTCTTAGTGGCGAGATTGACAGAAAAGTTCCTTGGAACGTCTAGAAAGCAAACAAACAAGAAAAAAACTGGTTAATGCTAAAGTTTCTTTATATTTCATTGAGATCGGAAATCTGCTTTCACCAGCGAAACCTGTAATTATAGAAATCAGGTTTACGTGTTAGTGAGGAGGACTATAGATGTTAGAAGGATGGCCAGGTGATGAGGTGAGTGGATGGTACGAGTATTTCACACAGAAAAAAAGACAGATCAGAAGCAGCAGGATTTGTGACATGCTACGTTGTCAGAGTGTACAGTTTGTGTTTGTTCAACTCACAATCCAGCATATCAGCAGACGCTTTGAAAAGAGTGTCAGTGAAGGTCTATCAGATAAAAATACTTACCTTCAGATATGGCGCCAAATGCCACTTATTTTTATCTGTTTTTTTTCCCCAAACATCAAATCAGACTTTACCTTACACTTACCTTCTCTACTCAACACTGTACTTCTCGATCCCTGCATTGGCTTTCCATGAAGCTTTGTGATAAGCAGTGCTCCATTAACATTCAGCCTGATTCCACTGGTGGTGGTGGGGGAGGGGAGGGGAGGGGGGGTGATGAAGTGAGTGAGTGGAGGAGATTTTTGGGTTCCTCGGGACTCATCGTCTCTGTGGTGCACTGGTGGAAGGCAGACCTGTAAGAACTGGTCCAGACTTCATTCACTTTAGTGTTTTGAAGTGATTCCCACAATAGAGATGTGAGCGAGGTGATGAAGTCGAACCAGTGCTTAGAAGCTGAAAGATGCGTCCTTGGCCAGCCCTACCTGTTTCAAAGGCCAAGGTGAAGTGCACCAGAGGTGGGCTGAAGGGCCCTGGCCCCGCCTTGTTGTGGGCCCTGATTAGCACCTCGTACGCTGTGCTGTGATTGAGGCCATGGATGGTGTAGCTGCGTTCACTCACGGGCAGCGAGACCAGCCAAGGAGGAGCTGTGGGGGCCGGTAGGGAGGAGCCTGGGTCACTGGAGGGTTTGGGGCCCGAGGCTTCTTTGTAAGCCAAAGTGTATTCTGTGATGGCATCATTTTGTTGTTCTGGCGAGAGGTGATGCCAGGACAACTGCAGCGAGCAGCACGTTGCATTAATAGGATCTGATATCTTTGGGTATCCAGAAGGTGGAAACAGGGGGATGGTGATTTCCTGCTGCACTACATCTCCGTAGCCAGCGCGACTTTTTGCAGAAAGAACAAAGACGTAGGTGGAGCCTGAAAACAGGTTCCTGACGGTAAAGTTTTTCTCACGATTTGTGAAATTCAAACCGACGTTTAGAGAAGAATTCTTCAAGCCAAATTGCAAGCGGTAGCCTTGGATTTCCACTGGAGCCTCCTGGCTTTTAGAGACGGACTCCAAGCAATTAAGAGGAGGGGCCCAACGCACCACCACGGACGGTCCCGATTCTGGTCTCAACCACAGCGAAGGAGGGCCGGGCACTGCAAACAACAGAAGAAAAAAAAAAAAAACTCAAGAGCATGGACATTAAAACACATATCATTTGAAACTCTTGGAAATGTAGAATTGATCTGTATGTGTATTTACCGCTGTCTCTATGAGCAGCTCACTGTAAGATCAATTCATGGATATGTTACTATATCCAGTGCACTGAACTGTATACTTGACTTGTGCTTACCGATCCCACGGGTCTGCACCAGTTTGGCTTTGCTATGAGCTCCGTCCCCTTTGGTAGTGTACGCCGCCAAGGTTATCGAGTACAAAGTGTCTGCTTTCAGGTCGCCTAAAATCATCTCCTGTAGGAGAGAAGGAAGAATAGTGGTGATGATCCTTTTTAAACAATTAAAAATCACTAGATAAACAACACGATCTCACAGTGATTGTGAAACGTTAATCGATCTATTGTTTTGTGCGCGCCAACATGATTTACTCGTTTCGTTCGTGCTGCTTGAAACGAATTTCAAACTCATGTATTTCGACTGGAAGTCAATTTGTACAACCATGAACAATCTTTTTTTGTTTTTTCAGGTCATTATTCTACTGTGCAAAGACATGGTTTGATTTAAATTCATTTCTGTACCTTTATCTACTAAATGATTAAGGTTTGGGAAATACATTTCAATTGAAACACATTAGTTTGAAATTCAATCTAAACAGCATTAAAAAAAAATAGGAAATCGTGTTGGCACGTATGAAAAAATAAACACGTTAAATTACGTGACAGTTTCACGATCCCCCATAAGACTGGTTGAAATGAGAATAACTATGATGTTAAACTCCAATTACTTTAACCCTTCTATTATCCTTGGGGTCAATATGTTTATCGTTCAAAAAATAATAGTTGACTTTTATTTTTTTGCTTTATATTTCATGATGTACAATTGATTAAGCATAAAATTATTATGATATTATTTTTTTTCATTGTGTTGAAGACATTGCATGCATTGGTGTTCCTCTGGGGTCAATTTGATCCCAAACTGTTTTTGCTGTGGAAAACTATCCCATGTATGACCTTATGACCCCATTGACCTGATGGTGGTGCTGCAAGTAAGGTCAAAGGTCATATCATCACCACAACCAATAGGGTTCATACTCTAGTGGTCATTAATGTTGTCAGGAAATTTGAGAACATTTGCATGAAAACTATTCAAGATGAATTCATTCTAATTTAAAAGTTTGTCCTGATGGTGGCGCTAGAGAACAGGTCAGTGGGGTTATTTATGGATTCAACAAATAAACAGTTTCTGACACAAAAACTTGGTCAATAATTTTCTAATAAACATTGACAGATTGACCCCAAGGGATAAAATGTGTTAGTGATATGTGAGGATAATAGGAGGGTTAATACATTAACTGTATTGTGATTTATACAACATGTAGGCTTGGACTCACATATTGAGTCGAGTCATCCTCCTCCATCTGATCCATTAAATAGCCACATCCCAAAATAAAAGGACGAGAGAAATAATGAGTCAAGAGATCAATTTTTGTATTTTATAATACTTTTTTTTTTGAATGTCACCTGAGATTCATCCAATAAAAGGTCTTTGATTCGGGGGAGGGTGCGTGATTCACCGCTCTCGGCGCGGCTGAAGTGCACCTGGTAGCCGCGGATCTGGCCTTGCCGTAACCGTGGCAACACAGAGCGCCACGTGACTCTGAGTGCCGAGGAGTTGAGCGGCTGAACGTCAACCTGGCGAGGGGCTGCACCGGGAACTGAGCCAACACACACACACACACACACACACACAATCCAGATGTCTAGCCAGTAGATAATGAACTAAATGATCTGAATTGATTAAGTCTGATCAATGGCTTTAACTCTTACCATCCTCGTCTGTTCTACAGAGCAGTGCTGAGCCGATGGCTCCGCCTCCCTCTGCACTGGGCGCTGTAATAGTGACGTTATACAAGCTCCATTTCTCCAGCCCTTCTATCAGTGCTCGCCCTTGCTCAATGGTGATGAGAAGCCCCTTCACCTCCAGGCCCTGACCTCCACCTTCTGCCTCTGACACCCTTTGGTATTTCAACTCATAACCTGCCTCCTCGCCATTCTGACTCACAACACGAGGCGGTTCCCAACTGACTCTCAGCGAGGTCGAGCCGGCGCTCTCAGCAGGACACGCTTGTTGGCGCTGTCAAGGGATCTGATTGGATAAGGAGCAAGGATGGATATTGGCAAGAAAATTAGGAAAATCCAATAGAAGAGGATTGAAAAGCCATAGTGGGAAAATTCCAACAAGAGGAAAGTAAATAAGGATAGCAAAGAAAAGAAAACAAAAAAGAACCCACAGTAAACTAAACTGGGTTGAAAGGGTTACAGTAACATCGGGACAAATATGACTCAGGATGTTAAACTTGGAGCCCAATCAAATAAAGCAGAGACAAAAGTATCGACCCTGAGTGTAGAACTTAATTACACACAAGGAGAATGGCCATTCAATAACTCATCCTTTGGCTTTGGATGGTGTCCTAAAATAATCAAAAATCATATAAAGTCAGTTTTCTGTAAAAGCTGCAATAG